>NC_137206.1:25978301-26074819 GCF_960531495.2 Zeus faber | reverse complement strand
AAATTACATTACATTATATTATTTTATTTTATATTATATTACATTCTTCTGCCCTCACCACGTGAAGCCATATGTGGCTATACAGCGAGCTAAACACTCTTCCAATATGTGCCCGACGTGATCTCACTTTGGTATCTTTAATGAAAGCGGTGTAAAACTGTGGAATAATACAGAAATATGCAGATGTAGATAACAATACGTTGTCATAGTATACGTATGAAATCACAGAATGGGCTTTCTCAAGGGCAGTGCCGAGGCTGATGAAAGAGATGGTAATCCTGGGACGTGATCAGATTTACTGTGTGTGTCTCTGTCTGCCTATGCCTGGTCTGATGTCATACTATCATGACAGTGCCCTGATGTCGCAACACAGACTGGTGGAGGGGCTTCTTGGGGAGAAACACTCCCCGCCTGGCATCTGCAAGATGTCAGCCCCTCAGGATCCTTGACCCTGGGGAGTTGCGCTTCAGGATCTTCTGCATGGGGTCCCTGGGACGACCTCTGAGATGGGCCCTAAGGAAGAGCTTTGTTGTACCGTCCTTGTTTGTCTTTATCTCGATCTATCTTCCTCCCTTTCTCATTGTTGCTGGGAAAAACCCTAGTGACGAGCCCAAGGGGCCAGTCGTTCCTTCTGGCCTGGTTGTCTCGCAGCAGGACAACGTCCCCTTCCTGCATATTTGGCCTCTCGCTCCTCCATATATGGCGTCCCTGCAGGCCCCCGTGGTATTCGCGTCACCACCGTTCCCAGAAGGTGTTTGCTAAACTCTGGACTTGTCGCCACTGGCGATTGAACAGGTCCCTTTCATTGAACTGCCCCGGAGGTAACAGGGATGAGCCAACCTTCTGGGTGAGCAGAGTAGCGGGAGTGAGAATGGTTGGGTGCTCTGGGTCCGTGGAAACTGATGTCAAAGGCCTGGCATTGACTATGGCTGTGAAGCATGGCGTCCAGTATACGACGCGTGACTCCGATCATCCGTTCCCAGCTGCTGCCTATGTGTGAGGAGTGTGGGGGGTTGAACTTCGACGTGTACTGCACGCGAGATCATGCACGTGAAGATGACGGCCCAGCGCTTGCTGTTCGCCTGTCCTCCTCGGGTTCTTCGTGCGGTTACAAGCCAAGGGCCAAACACATCTACCCCTACGGAAGTGAAAGGAGGGTCCGTGCTAAAGCAATCGACGGGTAGGTCTGCCATGATTTGCTCCCCCGTCTCGCCTTGCTGTCTGCCACAGGTCACGCAGCCATAGATTGTGGCACTGATGGCCCGCTTACCCCCGATGACCCAAAACCCAGCTGCCCTCACAGCTCCCTCGGTGTCGGCCCTGATGCGGAACTTGCTCGTGGAAGTGTCTGACTACCAACGTGGTGACGTGGTGTTTGCCCGGAACCAGTATTGGGTGATTCACCTCTGGAGTGACCTCTGCTTTTGGCGCCTTCCGACTCTAAGGAGGCCGTGTGGGTCAATGAACGGACAGAGTTTGCTAAGCGGACTTCGGTTCGAGACGGATCTGCCGCTTTGGATGGCGTTGATCTCCTCCTTGTATATTTCACTCTGGACCAGGATGATTGTCCTCTTCGCTTGGTCGAGTTGCTCTTTGGAGAGGGGTTTGTTGCAGGCATGTCAACCGCGGCATGGGCTGTCCCAAGCAGCCTGGGTGAAGAAGTGACAAGGTGCAAGAGCCTAGCCACTGCTCTTGAGAGAGACCTCCAGCTGGAGAAATTCCTAAATTGCGCGCAACTAAGGCTGACGGAAAGGCGCGTGATGCTGACCGTGACCTCGGGGCATAGCTCCACATCGGTTCCCGGGCTGACAAGGTCCAAGCCTGCCTCAGGAGGTTGAACTTCCTGAGCCCTTGTGAGGAAGGCAGCTCCATTTAGCCAAGAGAAGAGGGCTAGCTGGTTGGCTGGGATGGCTCTTGTAGTCTGATCAGCAGGATTTAGGTCCACAGGGATGTAATGCCACTGACTCGCCTGTGTGGATCTTCTAATGCACTAGACTCGATTGTGAAAGTAGACGTAGAATCATCTCGTCTTATTGGCAATGTAGCCTAGCACCACCTTGCTATCGGAGAAGAGTCGGACACTGTCTAGCTTGGTGTCCAGCTCCTGTAGGATGACTTCTGCCATCTCGACTGCTATAAAACAATGGCACAGAGCTCGAGTCTTTGGATGGTAATGTCAGGTTTTGGGGCCAGCCTCGCCTTGCCCAGGATAAATCCCAACTCGGTCTGACCTTAAGCGTTAGTCACTTTGAGGTATGCAACGGCACCAATTGCCTTGGTGGATGTGTCGCAGAAGATACACATCTCTCTCCTCTGAGCTCTAGACATTGGCAGTGATGTAAACATCTTCGGGATCTTCAGTCTCTGAATATCTTGGAGCGAGTCTCTCCACCTCAGCCACTCCCCTAGTCTCTCGTCCGGTAGAGGGGTGTCCCATTCGTCGCCGGCAGCAGTAAGCTCTCTTAGGATGGCGCGACCTTGAATGCTGACAGGTGCGGCAAAACCCAGGGGATAAAAAAGACTGTTGACGGTCGACAACACGTCGACGTTCGTCTGAACGCTCTCCGTAGCTGTTACATGAAGGTGAAGGTGTCGATGGACAGGTCCCATCTGAGCCCTAGACTGCGTTGCATCAGAGGGGAGTCCTGATCGAAGTCGAGGTCTTGTAAGCCTTTGATAAGGTCCTCCCCCTGAAAAGCTCTCATGACGTCGGGACTATTGGATACAATCTTGTGAAGCCTGAGGTTGGACTGGGCTGGCATGTCCTGAGTGCTTTTCAGCACGATGACGGCCTCAGTTGCACTGGTGAAAGACTTCAACCCACTGACGCGCTTCAGCCCCGTACTCCTTCTCCCCTTCCATTGCGGCCCTCTGTAGTCCATGTATGGCTACAGCTAGGGAGGGGCGATTGCCGAACATGTGGACCTTCATGCGAAACTCTGTCACTTCATTGTCTAGATGATGGTCACGAAACCACAAGAAACGAAGATAGCCACGGTGACCTTTCCTGACCAGAAAGTTATGAAACATCTGCTGAATGTCAGCCATAATCGCCCTGAAACGTACTAAGACCCCGATCAGACTGTTATTTAAATCTGGGCCTTGAAGAAGGACGTCATTTAACGATACGCCGTTGTACTGTGCACTGGAGTCGAACACGACCCTGATTTGTCCTGGTTTCTGTGGGTAATAGACCCCAAAGTTTGGTAGGTACCAGCGCTCCCCGCCATCTTACAGCATGGGCTGGGTTCGGCGTGTCCACTGTAGAAGATCTTCTTTACAAACTCCACGTAGCGGTCCCTCATCTTCGGCTTCCTCAGCAGAGTGCAGCGAAGCGACACAAGGCGGTTGAGGGCCTGGACTCTGTTGTTGGGCAGTCGTGGTCTTCACTCGTGGAACGGGAGGGGGGGCCACCCAACTGTTTGCGCTGTCCTTGAAGAACCCGCCCCTGATGATGTCGAGAAAGGCCACATCCTCGACCGAGGGCACAGTCCTATCATCATCGGCTATGGGGGAAAAGACACGGTCCCCCACAACCCCGCTCGCTGCGTACGGTCCGCCTGGGACCTCCTCTACCACACAGAACTTAATCTCGCACGGGCGTAGATAATTGGGCCGTCCGTTCTCCAGAACCTTGGTCTTGCTTGCACATGCAGTGGGCCTGTGCGCTCCCCCAAGGCAGACGTCGCCCACAACAACCTATCCCAAAGCAAGCTTCTGGGCGTGGGGAGCATCGCCCGGACCATACACCAGCCCATAGATCCTGTGCGTGCGAGGTGCATTCCTGGTCAGCAACAGCAGGATTTCGGCCGCGGGGTCAATTGGCGTTATCTCAGCGGCCACCTTTCTCAGATGCAGATGGTAGCCTGCGGCCGCCGGCGTGGCAATCTCGCCCCTGCTGTGTAGGGATGTAGTCACACTCGGTTAGCGTCGGTAGTGGCAGGCCCACGAGGGACCTCAGCTGTTTGAGGTTCTTCTCATGGATCGCCGGGAAGTTGTCTAGCCTTGCAAACTACGCTCGCTCTGTGCCCTCTGGCGCGTCGTAAACTTCGCCAAACCACCGCCATACTCTGTCTCGGCCGGCAGTTGGATCGTTGATGTGGGTCGCCCTGACCCTCTCGACTTACTCTAGTGCCTCCCCAGAGAGCCACCTGGTGAGCAGGTCTACCTCCTCGCTTGGTCCTGCTGTGGCGTTGCGGAAGCTCCCCTTCCAGGATAGATAATCCTGTATATATATATATATATATATATATATATATATATATATATATATATATATATATATATATGTATATATATATATATATATATATATATATATATATATATATATATATTAATTACACAAATCAGCCACAACATTAAAACCACCACAAATAACCACTAATATTGTGTTTCTTTCTCCCTCATGCCGCCAAAACAGCTCTGACCCGTGGAGGCATGGACCCCACAAGACCTCTGAAGGTGTCCTGTGGTATCTGGCACCAAGACGTTAGCAGCAGATCCTTTAAGTCTTGGAAGTTGTGAAGTGGGGCCCCCATGGATCGGGCTTGTTGTACCAGCACCTCCCACAGATGCTCCCTCGGATTGAGATCTGGGGAATTCGGAAGCCAAGTCAACACCTTGAACTCTTTGTCATGTTCCTCAAACCATTCCTGAACATTTATTGTAGTGTGGCAGGGCACATTTTGCTGCTTATAGAGGCCAATGCCATCAGGAAATGCCGTTATCATGTAGGGGTGTACTTGGTCTGCAACAATGTTTAGGTAGGTTGTACGTTTGGTCCTGACATGAATGCCAGGACCCAAGGTTTCCCAGCAGAACATTGCCCAGAGCACTGCGTCCACCAGCTTGCCTTCTTCCTATAGTGCATCCTGGTGCCATCTCTTCCCAAGGTAAACGACGCACACGCACCCGACCATCCACATGATGTAGAAAAAAATTGGATTCATAAAACCGGGCCACATTGCTCCATGGACCAATTCTGACGCTCACATGCCCATTGTAGGTGCTTTCGGCGGTGGACAGGGGTCAGCATGGACACTCTGACCGGTCTCATACGCAGCAAGCTGCGATGAATTGTGTGTTCTGACACCTTTCGATCATAGGAGCATTAACTTTTTCACCAATTTGTGCTACAGTAGCTCTTCTGTAGGATCGAACCAGATGGGTTTGACTTCGCTCACCACGTGCATCAATGAGCCCATGGGCACCCATGACCCTGTCGCCGGTTCACAAGTTGTCCTTCCTTGTACCACTTTTGGTAGGTACTAACCACTGCATACTGGGAATAACCCACAAGACCTGGCATTTTGTAGATGCTCTGACCCGGTCGTCTAGCCATCACAATTTGGTCCTTGTCAAAGTGGCTCAGATCCTTACGCTTGCTCATTTTTCTTACTTCCAACACATCAACTTCAAAATTCACTTTATATCTGTTTTTTTTATGTTATTTGTATATTAGTTCATGAGTTATATTTTCATCTGTTGTCTTAGTTATGAAGTGTTGAAAAAGATTCACATTTCTTTATCTGTATCATTTATCCATTACATAAGGTGGACCACTAACAGTAATTCAATACCAATATCACTCTGATTCCTTCTTTTTAAGTATCAGTCCAGATCTGATCCATTAAGTCTATTTAACAGTATAGATTTAAACCGTTCAGCATCATTAGAACATAATTATTGAAGTAATGCTTTTTTCCCCCTTCATTGGAGACAAGTTCCAGTGTGTCAAAAAAGCAGAATATTCAATAAATATTTGACATGTTGGATATTGATCTTGGTATTAAAACCTCAGCCTGCTATCAGATCAATAGCAATACCATTATGAGCATTGATGCATCCAACTGATAAACCCACTGCACAGCTATAGAGGACCTTATAACTGGTTGGAATTCAAGAAGGCCAATCTAGTTCAACCTGTCCACTCCAGTCAGTGAAAATAACCTTTTAGTGGCTAAAAATAGGTAATTGACACCTTTCCCATTGCCAGGAGAAATGTCACAAAACAGTCGAGGAGACAGCAACGTAAACAAACAACATAAAACTGTAAAACAAAGTATTTTGAGCCGTTCAAAAGAATCAGATCGTTGATGAACGACCACACAACACAGTAGAAGCAGTGTGGAGCACTTGCAGCACAGATACTCCATACTGCTGGTGTACACACTGGTCCTTAGGCTGGGAGCGGAGCCCAGCGGGGAGCGTGGGGGTTCTCCGCTGTGCTACACAGAGTGCGATCCCCACACTCACAACATTTCACGGTCCTCCATGCGGAAAAAACTCAATAACTTTTGCTTTTGGATTCTAAATGGGATATGAAATGATTGATGATACACGGATATTCCTGTCTATTTAAGTGCCAGTGTCTGGAATTTCAACACGCCCCCTTTACCCGTGCCAGGTAAAGGGGGGCAAAAATTAGCGGGTCGACCTGCTCACATCTGAGCCGATCGGAGGGGGAACCGATTAAAACCTGGGTCTATTGCCAAGTCATTTGACCCGGGACTGAGACCCGGGTGCTACCTTTCCCACTGATGACAAATGCTGATTGTTAGCGGTGTACAGGGTTTTTGGTGCAGTGTGAAAGGGGTATAAGATCCCTAAAGTAGTGTGTTGTAATGGTTTAAAGTTAAGTAGATTGCAATTTGAGAACCACCAAGCTGAGTTGTTTGAAACTCTGGGGTTCAAAACAAAACCAAGCACTGTTAAGGAAACCTTACTTGAAGCCCTGGATGTGTGCCACGGACCCACATCCACTCCCTGCAGTGTCATGTGGCTGCCAGCTCTTAAAAAGTCAGATAATAGGTTTGGTCGCAGTCCGTCAGTCACTAGTCGTTCTAGTCGTTACTAGCCCTTACAGAGTTGAAATATCGATGTCAGTTGCCTAATAATCTACACACAGTACACTGACAAACTGCACGTGCCGCTCTTCCTCTCCCTGCGTGTCGCTTGGCAGCACAGCTGCGACAGTACGAGCCCAATCGATCAGCACGGCAGGCGTGGTCTGCGCCCCTTTAAAGACCGGACATTAAGGAACGGCCCTCCATCACGCCCGCCGCTGCTGGGCGTCTTCATTTCCCGCCAATTACACCAGAGGAGCAAGGTCCAGGTCTCACACCTCATCATGGGCGACCATCAATCAGTCTGCATGGGTGGGGTGGGTAGATGCGGGGGTGCAATTCTATTTGTCCGATGATGAATGATGCCGCTGATGTCTTTTTCCACATTGAAGTCAGTGCGACTTGGAACCGCCTCCACCAACCCCCACCCCTCAACACACACATTAACCACAATGTTCCTCTCATACTATTGTAACTGAGTCGATATTTGGGGGGTATTTGGAGTATTTGACTGAGTCAGTTATTTTACTCATACACAAGTATCCATGACACGATGTAATCTACTCTACACAACTTTTACAGCATTTCCAGTACAGACTTCATCTACAACTACTTCATCTCCACCAATCGATCCAGCTTATGTCCAGAATCTGAGTAGTTCTTTATCATAGCATCTTCTACCCATAATTGTACTAGTCATTAGATCACAGTATGTGGTAAATAATGGTACTTCCCACTCCTACACATTTGTGTATGATATATGCAAATATAAACGAATTTGCCTTGCCTTCCCACCTCTTGTTTCAGACGTAGGAGGGTCCATGCATGATCAACGCCCGGACCTGAACGCCGCTCCCCCAAACGTGACCCTCGTGCTCAGGTTACATCCGCAATCTGACCTAATTTCCTGCTTGGCTGCTTTACAAATGGCTCCTGGAAGCCGAAGCCAGGCTTCAGACACCATGACACTCTGGGGATGGTCTGGTGACCATAACGGCGGCATGATTCGAGTGGGCATGAGTCCAGCTCGGTGGATTTGTACCTCCAGGCATCACAGTCTGATCTATTTCAATTCAGTGAAACACAAAGAATGCATGATTTATCCAGTTGAGATGTTTAATAAAGTGTAAATCTTGCTTTATGGAAAGCGTTGTTGCAGGTAAGGTAACAGAAGCAAACGTTTCGAAAAAATCCGAAATTCTGGATTATTGCAGAGATCTAGGTTGTGATACCCTCATGCTTTCTCATCGACAAAGAAGAATCTGGAACGAGGTCTCGGTCTTACTCTTGGTAAAAAGGGAGAACCGCCAGAAAAGGACAACTTGTAAATGGCCTGTTTGAAACAAAGACATTCTCGCGTATTCAAACACCAAACTTGATGATTTGCACAGGTTTGGGATATTGATTCCTTCAGTGCTAACCCTGATGGCTCCATTATTACAAAAAGGGAAAAAATGACAACATCGGCATGCGACTTTTACTTAAACTTGTTCTGGCAAGCTAAAACAATTCGGCAGGTCATTGACAGAAAGCCGCACGTCGCAATCATATGAATCAGCCGCACAATGACTTGACCTCAGTGTGAAAACACACATCATCCGCGGACATGCCCTCTCTGTACGAAAACAAAATGTCTAACCTGAGAGAGGTGCGGACCTACTCATGAGCATGCAGTGCAGCCGCATCAGGGTTTTGAACTGTGGAAGGTCCTTTGTTGGGTTTCAAGTGGTTTCAGAGCGAGAATCATGATCCTTGCCCGGACTGGTCTACTCTGGCCCACTCAGTACCTTAAAGTGCTGCCTGCGTTGCCTCAGTGGATATTTTTATATTGGATAAGTGGTCATAATCAACTTACATCATCTTACATAAACTCCTGACAAAGCCTGTAATATAACATTGTGTTATATACATATGAACACTTACAGTGCCGCAGCTTTCATTTTGAACTCAGTGCTGGTAAAATAATAAAGAATCGTTTGAAAGTTACAAACAAAGAAAATTCGACAAAAGTGACGTGCTTACACGGTTGCTAGTAGAACCACAACTATTTTACGCACTTGAGAAATGAATCAGACGACCAACCTTTGTCCAAACCTGAGCCTTTCTTGAACCGGGTTAGGAAGGAATCGGGCTATTTCAGTATTTCAGTAGATTTAGCCATGGGGGAAACCAAACAATGTTTAAAAAAGCAGATAGATATTGGCGTGACCTCAAACCCTGGCCAAAGCAAAGGCGTTTGACCACATTTGGACTGGGTTGGTGACCCGGCGGCCCAAAGGACGTCCCCCCCCCCCGATATAAAGGCAGATTGACTGACTGATCGGTTGACTCATTGATTGGCACAGTCTCTCTTGGTTCTCGTGTGTGTGCACCGTATGTGCACATGGGTGTGTGTGTGTACATGGGAATCAATACCACTGCCAAACAAAGCTCCCTGCACACAAAGGGTTAATATTCATCTGAATTGACTTCAAAACGCTAAAGAGTAATTATAGCTGAGTACTATACAAAACAATGTTTGGGCGGATCTGCCGAGCCAGTATAGTTTAGTTCTGTCAAGAACTAATTTGAACGGCACATGTAACATCATGTAACAACAGCCAGTTTTTTTTAAACCCTGTGGACAGAATCCATTCAAACACTATTCGAACACTTTGCTGTTTGCCCCTTTTCCATTTTGGCTGCTTGATTGCACTTAACGGCCTTGAGACGAATCGGAGCGCAACCCTAAAGAGAATCAGGGCCCAATCAGCGACCGGTTAGAGCAAATTTAAAACGGGCGTGCTCTGATTGCCCGATGCCTCCGAGAGCCGGATCCCTCGTACGTACGTCCGCCAGGGGCTGCGACGTATGTGCACTGCCCCGTCCATGAAGGTGGATTGAATAAGGCTGCTGATGAGGCTATTCTGTCTGCCGCTGCTGGTGTGAATGCCTGAACGGCTGGCAGCTGGCGTCATTGACTGGCGGCCATTGTGGCGAGCCGCTGGCCCGTGACTTTCCCAGCTGGGCCATAAAGACCATCAAAAGCCACTTATGGGAGTATTGGGATTTAGCACTTGATAAAATGGTCTTCAGACCATTGTTGACAGTATAAGTGTGTCATTTCATTTGGCATTGCGGTTACATACCCTGCAAGGACCGGATTATCAAGGAAAATATCAATGTAATGCAACTCCTTATATCATATGGAAGTCAATATACTGTATTATATTCACTTATCGACACTTTTCATAAACAGGCTATATAGGGTTCGGGTTATTCAATATATACAGGGTTTCACTAAATGGTTCACAAACAAAAAAGAGGTTTGAAAACATTAATCCTGTGACTTTTGAGTCCCTCCCCACAAACAACAGCCTCAGCCTTTTGAACTTCATGGCGCCGCGTTGGAAGAGGAGAGAACTATGAAGTTCAGTGGCGAAGTACATCATTTAAATTCTGAGCCCTTTTTCTCTGGCCCCCTCATTTTCACAGAGGACAATGCATGGTCATAAGGGCTCATATGGCTTCAAGGTGGAGATGCAAAGTACATACAGGGTTTGCGACTTTAACGTAACGTATTTCAATGATTAAGTATGTATTTCAAATGAATTTCATATGGCTCGTTTTAAGTCAGATAGTTTGTATTTATACCGCCGTTTGACGCGCAAAATATATTAATTAGTAAACTGTTACTTCTTAGTAGTAGATTCATCTTTTTGATCACAGAGCTCTGCAGCTCTGTACAGCGAGGAGTCATTCCAGTGCAGGTCAAAGTGGAATAATCACTGCATCCTGCGGATCGATAGATGGTTATGTGTCCAAAAATGTACAAACGTATCGTTTGAATAACTCAACTTTTGAGAGGCTGGAGGGTGCATTTCTCTTTGTCCGCACAAGCTAGGCTAGCTTAACCCCTCTGCCACCATGCACTGCTCTAACACAGTTAGCATGCAGCCTGCCGACGTCTCAGTACTGGACACACTGGTGTGAAATTGATTTCAATCTTCTCGTTTGAATAAAGGTAAGATCGACCGAGAGCAAATTTCTCGAGTATTTAAAGATTTTAACATGCTCATGCAAAAAGTTGGTTAATTTATTCTAGGAAAGGTGAATCACTGAGTTCGTAGGTTCTGTACGTCATAACAGAAAATATATGTGGCTGCTGACTGCCCACTCCCCTGCCACCACATAAACAACTTTCGTGGCGTGAACAAGATGTTTAGCCACCTAAACACCGTCATTTCATAAGTCACCATTTTTATTTTGTTTGATGTGAGTTCTGGAACTTGGCTCTGTAAATGCACTATTTTCCCTTGACTACAGTATTGTGTGTATGTGTTGTGTGTGTGTGTGTGTGTGTGTGTGTGTGTGTGTGTGTGTGTGTGTGTGTGTGTGTGTGTGTGTGTGTGTGTGTGTGTGCGCGTGTGCGTGTGGGTGTGTGTGTGTGTCTGTTGGTGTGTGTTTATCATGAAACTTTTGCCCAGAAAGCAGTAATTCAGTGTGAGATAGTAGTTTCATGCATCGCGTGTCAATCACTTCTTCAAGAAAATTGCTCCATCAATTCAGCTTTGTATAAATGATTTGGAAATGTTGGAATTATAATTGGTTTTGAAGGATACACATTGACCCCCCCCTCCCACACACACACACACACACACACACTCCCCCAGCATATAGGTCTGTGTTTTTTTTTGCAGGTTTAGTGAAAGTCATTGTTGGAGATTTACTGCCCTGTCAAGCAAATCCACACTGCTCCCGGATACCTTTCAGCCCTGTGCGCGCCCGATGATTCGGAAACTTGATGGACACAGAAACGTTCGACCCCCCTCAGATATCGGAAGTCTGCGCCTGTCGGGGTTCACGCCAAACTTTCTATTTCCTTCTGCATGTCGGGGGGTGAGTTTGGGAACCTGTACCATGTGAGAGTCAGCAGACAGTCCCGCTTTCGGGAACCACCGCGCTGTGCGATGAGCATCTGCCATCAGTAATGGAGGTAACAGCAAAACGCCCTTATCACTACAACGGATAATACACGTAGTGTAGATGGTGGTCTTGAGGTTAATGGGATAGATATGGAGACGGGAAACATATACTTAAGTGGGGCCCTGCTGGCTGTTCCAAAGTCTAGACTTAAAACTAAAGGTGACCGTGCCTTTTCCGTCAGGGGCCCCTTGGCTTTGGAGCGACCTGCCTGAGGAGATACGGCTCCCGCTGAGTCGGTGACTTCTTTTAAATCACTTCTCAAAACCCATTTTTATAGACCTGCTTTTATGTGATGTCGCCCCCTTACTTTATCTATTTTATTTTTTATTTATTCTTATTTTTGTGTTATTTATTTATACATTTATTTACTTTTATACTTGTTTGTTTCAGTCAGCTCGGCTCCCAATCGGCTCTCAGCCTTTCCCGTGCGACAATCCACAGACTGCGTTCCCCCCGAGCTACAGGAGAATATTTGATATTTGTGATTTGCGATTGTGCCGCTAGGACAGAATTTCCGAGCAGATCAGAAGTGAAATACACTCGTAGTGTCCCTTACACCACTGGATAATCTGGCAGGATAATCTTCAGGATTGTCGAAAAATCTGGATTTTTTTATTGGAAGGAGGGGAATCGGGGCAAAAATCGGCTCCATTATCTTGTAGTGTGAACCCTGCTTCAGACAGGGCACTATGCACGAAGACAAACACGCCCGTTCTCTCCGCCCCCTGGGAAGGGGCTTCCAGGGGGCGTCAAAAACTACTGACCCTGAAAATGAAGGTCAACGCAGCATTATAGTCCCCGGGTGCAGAGGGGCTGAGGGGCGGAGCTCCATGAGGTGTGTCATCCGAAATGAAACCAATGAAGATCGGCTGAGGGTTAATACTTTTAAATCTAGGCTCAAAACCTTCAGATTTACTTTTCTGTGAATAATCTGATTATAATTTCACTTTAACTTCCTATCTCTGTTATTTTATTATGTCTTCATCTGTATTTAGCGTTTCATTTTTATGCTTTTATTCTTTATTTGCTTATACATAATGTCTTTTATGGCTTATGTAAAGGTTTGGGGTTCTCAATGAGTGGCCCAGAGACCCCTCAGGGGTCCAAGGGTTCCAGGGGTCCCAAGCAAAGACATCATCACAAAATGTACTGGTCCTTGATCCTAGTTTCACTGTTATCTCATTAACTATGATACAAACATTAACCCATTTAACAATTAAAATCAAAAATAATAATCTCAGATTGGAGTTTCAGACACAAAATCTTATCAAATAGGTGCCATGGCCCAATGCAGATCAAATGAAGGGTCGTGGGAAAAAGGTTGAGGATCCCTGATGTAAAGCACTTGCACTTACCTACATACTGTGCTCACAACCAAGAACAGTGTTGGTTATGTACGATTCTTAGATCAGCTCTATAGATTTAAAGAAAGTGCAGCACATAAAATCAATAAGGCAATAATACCAATGAGTGTGGATAATTGCCAATAAAGGAATTGGCAATATACAACAAACCAAAACATTTACAAAAAATATAAAATAAAATGGCAATATACAATAAAACCAAATATCCCTCATACACCTCTGTATCAGCAATTGAGAGGTTCATTGTTCTTTTTTTGGTGCAGTTTGTATTGTGACAAAAGTAAGAAATTGTGCAAGTTTGCAAAAATCTATATATAAAAAATCTGCACATACAGTTTTACAGTTTTACAGTTTAGTGCAAAAAGCTGAATATAGGAATGGCTCCTCTACATCCCCCTAAACACAGACTCCATCTCCCCAAAAACCCTGAAAGTGCCCGACGGTGCTCAGGAAGAACAGGAGGAGGATGCAGCTCGGACTCCCCCAGAATATATTATGCCCCCTCCCTGTGAATGTGAGAGACTATTACCCAGCAGCCCATGGGAAGTTCTTATCAGCATCAACCAGATGGAGAGAGCGGCAGCTACGTCAATACTTCAAGACTTATGATGGAGTGATGCAGCCTGGAAGCCATTGAAGAGAGGGGCTGTGATTTCAGATTAGCGTCGTTTTCAGATTTTTTTCTCCTCTTTTTTCTCCTTTAATCTGTCAAAGGAATCTCATTAATGTCTATGATTTCATTGTGTTTATATGGTGGCGTGGTTCGCCGTGTAGGTTAAGAAGGGGCCGTTGGTGATAGTGAGGATTTGTGGGATATTCAGTTAACGATGGTTGCATTGGAGAGATAATGGATCAACTTCTAAACAGAAATCTTGAATTTGTTAAACCAATATATATTTTTGGGGTTTTCTCGAATTATAATGTACGTCTTCATTTCTTGATTTTAAAGAGAGAAAATTGAATTTTTTGTTTCAATTGACATTTTTTTCAGTGCAGTGAAGATAGAACACATTCAGGCTTGAGACATTTCTCAACATGTGTATCTGTGTTTAATTCTATTTCAATAGAAATAGCAAATGGGCCAGAGTTAAAAGGCAAATTTCAATCTGTCGTCCCTGGCCAGATGATGAAAGGCGACATGCAACCACACGCAATAAAAGAAAAGCTATTATTTCTTATTTATTTTCTCCTCGCCATTAAAACGTCGGGACATCTATGAAACAGTCTTTACGTTACACACACTGTCCATTTCATAAGAGCTTCTCATCGCGTGGATGAAAAAACCGTCCCCATAAAGCTCATCAACCGTAATTAACCGCAATACAGCCTTAAAAGACAACATTTAACGATATAAATCACAATATTATGATAACCAAAATCTCAGACAATATCTAGACTCATATCACAACATTGATATTATAACCACATATCGTTCAATGAGTCTATGGATGCATGTGTGTGTGTGCATATTGTTTTTTTTTCTTCTCCGTTATAACCATCTCTGAAAACCTGCTTTGTGTTTGCAGGGCAACATAAGTGAACTCGATTAGCAATCACTAGGTTCGATTAGCAATCAAAGGTTCCTCCAAATCTGGAGGAACCTTTTCCGTGCATGTTTTTACCCAAAAGGAAATATTTTAAAAAAGAGGCCGCGATCGGTTTGCCGTTCCGTCGGATTAGTCTTTGTATCTGATGCCGCTGCAGAACAGACAATAATAGTCACCAGGCACGAGGCAGTGCGCAGACTCAGCGGCCCCCCCACCGCAATTCTACTAGGGAGTGGGTGGGGCTGGTTGGGGGGAGGCGGGGTACCCAAAATGCAATACTTAGTTCAAATTGGAGACGCCTTGGCGCACTGACCCACTTTTCAGAGGTGTTATTTTGGGATGTCATTACCACCGAGCCTATGGGTCAAATGCAAGGTGCATGGTGTCCGTCCGCTCCAAAAATGTTGGAGTTTACATGTACGGTGTTCGGAGGTCACTGCTGCCCATTTTAGTGCTGAATTTACCCAGTTTATTATAGACACACAGCTTTCCCCACTCCTCCGCTCCGAGTTAATGGCGTTCTAATCCTCAAGCAATAACGTGTCGTTCTCGCTCAGGTATGTGTCGCTGAGGAGGCGGCTTCCCTCGACGCCGAGCAGATTGAGCTGCACCCATGTAAGTTATCAGACCTGCTGTGTCTGCTGTGAGGACACCGGGATACACCTGCTTGCTCCCCAGCAATTTGGAAGGTAAAAAGGGGAAGATCTTGGAGCCTCCAAATGGAGTCCCAGCTGCATCTGAATCGATCGTGATTGGGATGGCGGAGGGCGGGGTGGGGGTGGGGGTGGGGGTGGCGGTGGGGCGGGGGGAGCAGAGGAGGAAGAGGAGGAGGAAGAGGAGGAGGATGCTACAGGCTCGATTAGAGGAGGAGGATGCGTCAGGCTCGATTAGGCAATACATCCTATCTACATCTTCAGCTCCATCCCCCTGACCATTAGTGGTGAATTCACAGCTGTCAGTCGGCTGAGAGCAGGCGGATGCGTCTGACGCCTTCTCCTCGACAACATGTGTTGGTGAAGGACAAAAATCGAGAATGCGCTTGTGACATCGGTTATATAACGCCGAATACACCCGCAAAAAGCGCTTCGTCATGTCGTCACCGGCGCGTTGCATCGAGGGCTTACGCGCCCCCATGCGTGTCGTGCTGCTGAGGCGAGCAGATATGACATGGCGTCACCTTGGAGGTGGGATGACATGGGGGCTGGCAGAGCGACACACCCGCCCCTGGCTGTGCCACTAGGACCGGCATGCACCTGTCCCCTCTGGCTGGGTGGGGGGTGTGTGTGAGAGGAACCCTCAGTGGCTCGGGTACGTCCCCTGCAGGCCCGGTTGGAATTGCATGGTCAGCGACGGTTGAGCTCGTCTTAGAGAAGGTTGGGAGAAAGAGAAATAACGAGAACAACGATGGAGAAATGGGGAGGACTGAACAAACCTAATGAAAAGAAAGAATGTCCCCTCCGGGCCGGTGCATGATTTCAAGAAGAATATTTGTCACACAGCACACCACACCACACTTTGTAGGAGGCCTACATGTACATGTAGGTCTCCTACAAAGTGTTTCCTTATTTCCGATTTCATTGTATCTTATCAGCACTGTATTAAACTCCAGAGCTTTATTGATATTGTACACTGTCCACTGTGATTACAGACAACATGAGGAATTAAATTTGGAAAACATGGCCAAAATGTTGGGTTAGAGATGGTAAGGGTAAGGGTGTCGTCCATGTCCAATCGGATGCCTTTTGGACTATTAGGGTTTACAACGGGCCGACGGGACAATGGCGTGGCACCAACAGGCCAAAATACTTTTTGTCATTGCTACCGGTTTACTGGTGAATTAAGGCATGATTGATGGTGAACATACCAATTTAAGTCCAGGTTATGGTGCCCAGATGAATGGAAGGGTGGGTGGGCGAGGTGGGGGTTACAGACAGAGGTCACAGGTTGAAATCCTCTGGGGGTTTTGGCTGTCTGTGTAGACCCAAGATCTTTTTTGTTTCATTTCATTTCCCGGTGGAATTTGGAAAGCAAACGTCTCTTCCAAACTTCCACAGCAACAGTTTGCAACTTTGCTGCGCAACATGACCACAGCGTCACTTTGCCAAACTTTTGCGACGCTCACAGAGGCCGTGGTGAACGAACCCCATCCCGCGTGGTGTGGGCAAAGGCGTATCAACCGTCCTCCATTTTGATGCAAACAACGTGTGGGATTGGTGAACAGTTTTATGGGTCCGTGCTCCCATCTGCTGGCACAGCTGTGTCATGACACCTTTCTGAGAATATTAATTTGTTCATTTTCTGAAGAGAAGAAAAAAACACAAGACGGTGCAAAAACATGTTTACACCGAGATTACATTACTCAATAGGCATAATAAATACCTTTATATAAGGAATGACTCACTTTCAGAGACATGCAGACAAAAAAGGGATTATCTAAAGACATATAAGACGGTAAAACACAGATGTACTGTACTAAAGTCATTCTGACCATTTTCAATGCTCAAATAATAAAAAAAAAAAACTTTATATTGTAGTGCAGGGGTCTCAAACTGTAATTTTCTGGGTTTTCTTTTTCCACAGTACATTAGTGGATTGCATTATAACATATTAAAAATATCTATACATTTTTTTGTAAAATTCTATTTTACTTATTTTGTTTTATATTTGGAAAACATAAATCTAATTGTATGGATTAATTATGCATTGTGATTTGAAAAAATTGTTTGCGGTCGCATTGAATTGTCATTAAAAAAGGCCGACTGTGGACCGGTGGTTTGAGACCCCTCATCATCGCCTACAAAACGTGAGGCGTTAACTAAGCAAATTCCGCTGGCCGGCTCCGACTAGTGGCTGGAAGTGGGGCGGCAGCCCCCTGCACCTCTTGGCTGAGATGGGCAGGAGCTCAGCGTTGGCTTTCATGTGCTCTATTCTGCTGGACAGTTCCAGATCGCTGTCGATGACCAGCGAACACCGCTGGGCGTAGCTGACCAGGGTCTCCTCTCCCTGGCGAAACATGCCCACCAGGGGGACGGTGTCTTTGCAGGCCAGGTGGAGCTCAGCGATGGGCGCCGTGTTGGCAATGGTGTTGCGGTCAATGCCGTAATGACGGAAGGCCTTCGTCATGTTTTTCTTCTTGTTGTAGGCCGACAGGACCTGCTTGTAGCGGTGGATGACATACTTGATACCGGTGGCTGGGGAAGGGAGGAGAGAGGGTACCCAGAACCATGACCCAAGGTGGTTTTATAAAAGAAAGATAGTCCATCGTTAACAATGAAAGCAGCTTGGTTACTGTGTGCCTGCGTGGTTTAAGGCAAAGTGGGGAAATCCCTCCAGCCCTTGGACCTCATGTCTTCACATCCTCAGAATGTGACCACATCTCAAGCGCTGTGACTGTGTTACCTCTTTTCCGGCTGTAGTCCTTCCCCTTCTTCCCTCCTTTCGTGTCCTTGCCGTGCCTCCGTCCCCGGCGCTCACTGGAGGCCACGGACGCCTCGGAGGAGCACAACCCTCCCGAGTCGCTGCCCCTGCTGAGGGAGGAGCTCGACGGCAGCCGCTCCCTCTTCCGTGACTTGGGCTCCGAGTGCTGGACTTTACTGGCGCTGGGAGCTGTGGAAGAGTCGAGAGCCAAAAACACGATGAAAAGTTTAGTTTTTAGAGGCTGCACAAAATGGACATGATCCCTGGTAATACTTTTTTTTGAATACGGCATGAATGATAACTATCATAAGAGGGTTGTTATGTAATTAAGTTATTTTCAACTTTTACTCTGGGAAATTACTCGCAACCAGGGTGGTGCAGGAATCCCCACATTGCCAATTGATGGTGGAGTTTTAAACCTCAGCTCCACTGTTTTGTTCCTCCACCTGTACAAGGACTTTTCTATTCTAGGTTGGCCATTACAGTAAAGGAAGACCCTTCTCATAATGGTGGAATGAGCTTTTTCATGAGACTGAGCAGATATTCTGCTCAAGTCCAAGCTCCTCTGACCTCCACCTCATGACCTTTAACCCTTTGACCCTTCCCAAATCCCAGCACGGCATCTCTGAGCTAACCCTTGCCCACCTTCTCCCTCCCTTGTGTACAAATTGTACAGCAAGTCACTGAAGTGTTCACTAAAATGGCGCTCCGCCCGCACCTTCGGCCGGCGCTGCAGGTGGAGCGTAAGTGGTGGCAGCTCGGCTGCTGGTCAGGTTCTCGATCTGGCTCCGGAGGAAGCTCCGGTCCTGCATCAGGTCCTCCACCTGCCGCTCCAGGGCGCTGATCCGTTCCTGCTTCCTCTCCAGCATGCACTGCAGCTTGGTGATGGTGAGGAGAACCCGGTGGGGGGGCCCCTCTGAGGTAGAGGCAGCTGGAGACAGAGGGGTAGAAAGATGAGAATGAGTGAGAGAAAAATAACAAGATGAGCAATAGAGAGTTAGAAAGAGACCCAGGGAGAGAGGAGAAGTGGGGAATGAGAGAGGGGGAGCGAGAGAACAAGAGAGAGCAAGAGAGGGAAAGAGGACATTTTTGAGAAGTTTGAATTGTATTATTTTTATATGCCTCTATTTATATTAATTATTATGATTAGTATTAATAATCCTAATAATAATAATAATAATAATAATAATAATAATAATAATAATAATAATAATAATAATAATAATAATACATGTATTCATATACAAATCACACTAAAGATCTAATTAATCATGAATGCATAGCTATCAAACATTTACAGTTAAAATAATCCATCAATCAAACAAGCAAATGCAATAAAACATCAACAAATGGATGTTGAATTTGTAATAAGGTGTAATGTGTAATAATGTGTAATGTGTAATAATGTGTAACATGTCATAATGTTTAATATGTAATAATGTGAAATATGTAATAATGTGTAATGTGTACAAATATGTAAGATTAAATTATGTGTAATATGTAATAATGTGTAATGTGTAATAATGTGTAATAATATGTGCTCATCCCTCATACAGGACATGGCGCTGCTGGGCGTGTTGTCCTGGACCACGTCAGAGCTGTTGGTCCCCCCATGCAGGTTCTCCCACTTGATGCACAGCTGCTCCCGCTCCTGCTTGGGCCACGATGTGGCCCTGCCCCGCTCCCTCGGCCTCACCGAGGAGGAGTCAATCTCTGGGGGAGAGGGGGAGTAGGCTGAGAGGTCCTGGAGCCAAAGGGAGGACATGGTCTCTCTACCTGGACAAGAGGTGAGTAGAATATAATTTAATGTAGTACAACAGAATATAATATAATATAATGCAACAGAATATAATAGAACACAATATAATGTAATATAATATAATAGAACAGAATATATTTTTACATAATAGAACAGAATATATTATATAATAGAACATAATATAATACAATAGAACACAATATAATATAAGAGAACATAATATATTATAATAGAAAATAATAGAATAGAATAGAATAGAATATAATGGATTATAATATAATAGAAATTAACAGAATATCATAGAATAGAATAGAATAAAATAACATACAACTGTATTATGCACAGAAGTAGACAATTTGTTGTAAAATACAATAAGTAACAAGACAAAATAAACCATGGTTCATAAATAACAATGTTTTATACATTATATTTATCCCTATATATATATATTTTACTGTCTTACAGCGTGATGTTACCTTTAGAACTTTCTGTTTTCAAGTGGTTTTGAATTTTCTGTTTTCCTCACTATTAGAGCGGATTTCTAAGATGTTTTTTACCTTAATGTTTTTTATTTTTTATTATTTATTTTACACAATGGTCTCTTCTGTGCATTTTAAATCTGTAACCTCTTTGATATCTTGCTTTTTAAACACTCTTTATTATTATTATTATTATTATTATTATTATTATTATTATTATAAGAAATAATAATAATAATAATAATAATAATAATAATAATAATAATAATAATAATAGGTGGGATTTTCAAATCACATTTACTTATCCAAAAGAACTGAAATATTATTCCACATTGTGCATCTATAAATGCTGCTGATGCTTTAACCCGGTTCATTATTTTGGGGGAGCAAACGTGGCGCACCGCTGCGTCACCCCCGGTTTCCATGGAAACGATGCGCGCCGCACAAAACCGAAGACGCCGCAAAAAGAAAACAGACGAAGGGACCGACCTATCGATCAGTCACCATCCATCCCATCATCACCCACCATTCATCCCATCATCACCCACCATCCATCCCATCATCACCCACCATCTATCCCATCATCACCCACCATTCATCCCATCATCACCCACCATCGATCCCATCATCACCCACCATCCGTCCCATCATCACCCACCATCCATCCCATCATCACCCACCATTCATCCCATCATCACCCACCATCCATCCCATCGTCACCCACCATCCATCCCATCATCACCCACCATCCGTCCCATCATCACCCACCATCCATCCCATCATCACCCACCATTCATCCCATCATCACCCACCATCCATCCCATCATCACCCACCATCCATCCCATCATCACCCACCATCCGTCCCATCGTCACCCACCATCCGTCCCATCGTCACCCACCATCCATCCCATCATCACCCACCATTCATCCCATCATCACCCACCATCGATCCCATCGTCACCCACCATCCATCCCATCGTCACCCACCATCCGTCCCATCGTCACCCACCATCCGTCCCATCGTCACCCACCATCCGTCCCATCGTCACCCACCATCCGTCCCATCGTCACCCACCATCCGTCCCATCGTCACCCACCATCCATCCCATCGTCACCCACCATCCATCCCATCGTCACCCACCATCCGTCCCATCGTCACCCACCATCCGTCCCATCGTCACCCACCATCCATCCCATCGTCACCCACCATCCATCCCATCGTCACCCACCATCCATCCCATCATCACCCACCATTCATCCCATCGTCACCCACCATTCATCCCATCGTCACCCACCATCCATCCCATCGTCACCCACCATCCATCCCATCATCACCCACCATCCATCCCATCGTCACCCACCATTCATCCCATCGTCACCCACCATTCATCCCATCGTCACCCACCATCCATCCCATCGTCACCCACCATCCATCCCATCGTCACCCACAACGCCCCTCGCGGGGGCGACGGTGCAGGTCGGGACGCGCGCGGAGCTGACGCGCACACGGCCGCCCAGATGGAGCCCGGTAACGGAGCGACAAAATACGCACACACACCCCATGCACCACCACCTCCACCTACCCCCGCGCCTCTAAGCTTTATCCAGAATCCGCCGCGGTATTCCGTGTGTTCCGGCTGTAACTCTGCTCAGCTCGGGTCACGATCAATTCATTTCCCTGCAGAATAAAATCTAAACAACTGTGCAGTCGGTGCAGTTCAATTCAATGCACCGCGCCGCCCGTATGCACGGAGCTGCGGGGCGGGGCTTGTGCGTGTTTAATTCCGTGTGAAATGTAACGATACGAGATGCGGCTGTACTGTGCAGCCTGCAGGGGCCACGCCCATCACACATGGACTGTTTCAGATGCATGTGCGATTTAAAACAGTGGTTACAGGGGTTGGTGGTTCTGAACATATTTCTCATGTATTATTATTATTATGGAAATCCGTTTTTTTATCACTATTTTGGAAATATGAATAATTTGTTTTATTATTAATAAAATATTTGTGGTTTTAGTTCCTCCAGAAGGCATTTCCTTTGCTCCAGATTTGATGTTTTGATGTAGATTATGAATTGCAGTATTGAACATGTTGTACCGTTGTTCGCTCATACACAGCCCAATACGTTTCTTAAATTCAATTGTGAAAGTTGAGCTCTGCTCTGTATGTAATGCATTTTTGGGGTTTTATTGATAAATATATTTTAAACGACTTCCTCGTTTGTCAAATGTCTCTCAGACGCGTTGCTTCAATTAAATGGTGATGTGAAAATGCACTTCAATACCTTTATTATATATATAGGCCTATTTATAATTTCATGACTACTAATATCTAAAATAGACAAAGAGAAGTGGATTTCATTTTTAGTCATTATAGATCCTACATTAGAAGGAAAATCAACACATTACCATTAAATGGAGAGATAAGGAAATAATTAGAACAGAGACAATTGAAGCATTTTAGTACTTTATTTGTAGATAAGGCTAAAATTCTTTGGCTACACTGAGACTAATATTGGTCCCATTTCAATAAATAACTATCCCTGTGGATGGTGTCACAGAGTAAACTCATAGGAGATCCTCAAGTAGTTGCACCCTTCGAAACGCCGCTAATCATGATAATACTTCATATAATAACATTTGTATGTTACGCTAATATTACATTTAGACACAGCTGCCATGAGGTTATTTAGGTTCATTTTGGCAGTTTTCTGATTTTTATAGGTATGTTATATTTAGTCGGTATAAACATCATCGGGTCTTTTTTCTCCATTGACATGCAACTTCTAATAAACTAAATAAAGTTATCTTTAATTAGGTGCCATGTTAGCATAGTAATTCAGTGTAGTAATACAAAAATATCACAGGGTGACATACTTGTGGATGTGTCTCGTCAGTCATCCTCTACGCAGTGGAATCGAAACCAATGAAGCAACCCCAAAAAAAATATTGCGTTTTTTTTTCTTTCTTCTTCTGTTGCGAAACAGCAGCGAGGGAAAAGTCTCAGAGTCCTTCGTAATGACATGCCATTTTCTTCATTCATCACCCTCTCCTCCAACAGAAAACTTGCATTTCCTTTTGCATTTTTATCTTCAAAAAGCCCTGGTGCTACGTCGAGCCACGTGGAATAATTGCATCTCATGCGGCGACGGAATTAAGTGATTTTGGAGCACTGGGGCGGGGGGGGGGGGGGGGGGGGGGTGAGATACTGACCCTCAAAAGTAGGTAAACCGCTGACGTTTACAAATGCTTCACTGCATCACTAAGCCCTATACTAAGTTAAAATAGTGTAAAAAACATTATTATTATTTTATCCCAGTGAACTGGACCAAAAATAAAAACAAAAATAAAAATGTACTTGATCTAGTCCCTAAATAAATACACGTCCCGTTTGAAAGGATTAAGGAATACTACGCTGATGTTTCAGTCTAGGGACAGAAATAATTATCCGTAGCGAACTCAGAGAGGTGAGTTCAAAATGCCGCCCCCCCTGTCTCCTCCGTCAGTGGTGTTAGTTTTGGGTGGTGCTCTCCGTCCGGTTCAGTGACAGATGGCCAGCAGGAGGCGCTTGAAGTCACCGCTGCACTCGTCCCGCAGTGCCTCCTTTAGGGACACGTCATACTTCTCCAGGTACATGTCCTTGATGGTCTCCAGGTCGTACTGCAGGGAAAGGTCAAAGGTCAACGGTAATGTGTTTCAAATGTAGATTTGTGTTTGTGATATCACCAATGCAATGTTTTGTATGTTGTCGTATCGCAGCGGTTGATCTGTTTTCAGCTTTTTATTTCCATGCTTTTACACAGTGCCTTTCATGCCCTAGGGTCTAAAAGTGGGGGTCCGGAGACCCTCATGGGTCCCCAGTAAAAATGATTCATAGTTTAACTTCACCGTTGCTTTATTGATGGGACGTTGGTATGTACAATAATGACTGTTTTGTCATAGATTCATCATGACATGATCATCATATCTAATAATAATAATCTCCTTAAATTAAGCTCCCAGAGAGAAAATGTCATCAAACAGGATCCATGGACTAACCTGAATAAAAAGGTTGAGAATCACTGTTGCATTAAATAATAATAGAACAACAGTATTATGGCAGTATAGTTATGGTAATATTTCACAATATTATAGTATATTATACGGTATGCAAATGGGATAACATAGAAAAGTCATAATTATTTTTCTCATTCACTTCCGTTAAATTATGTCGATCTGCGTATGGAAATTCAATATTCTTTGGGACTGACTGTATTGAATCATTACTATTGAGTTATAAAAATAACAATTGTAGTATTGTGGCCATAATTTCATATATGAGGAGTATTTGGCTAAATACATTTTTCAAAAGCTAGGAGATATGTTTTTTTTATTATTTTGAAGCAGTATTTCACTTTTAAGTCAGTTTGTGCTACACAGAAAATGTAAAATACATTTTAGTTCCAGGAAGGGGTGTTTGTTTAAAATGGTTCCCCGCCGCACCCCGTTACCTCGGAGCGGCACACGATGATGCGGATGAGCGTCCCTTCATCTGTTCCCGCTCCCTTCATGGCCTCATTCAGACGTCTGGCAAAGTAGAGCTGCGGGTTTTTGGCCGCTCGTACTGTGAGGAGCACAGAACACAGAACTGCATGTTCATATCAAACCTTCCTCCGTAAAAGCACACGTCCATCCCAATTAAAGGCAGAAAATAATCGGAGACATGACAAACACCAGGCTCTCCTGGTAATGAAGAGGTTTTAAACTGTGATGCACTTATTCAATAAAATTATTAAGGAATGAGAATATGATAGAGAAATATATTATCAAACAATTCATCGATGAGCCCCACGATAGCTTCAAACTTCAAATCATAAAATTAACATTTATGTTAGGGAAAGAATTTTAAACGGGGGATTTTCGGGATACTAGCATAAAATAGGGCTGGGTGATCAAATATCACAATATATTTTGACAAATACCGTTAAATTGATAATTTGACAATATTTTGGGGATGATTTTAGGTGCTTTCATGACATATTTACTCACAAGAAATATTTGACATTTATATGACCATTGATTAGAAGATCTAGAACATGTCAACTAAGACAACATTTAACTTAATGGAGATATCCAAAATCCCAAACAAAATCGAGCCTCCTATCACGACATCGACATTAAAATGGACACAGCGCTCTGCCCGATGATGAAATAGATATGGGATGGATTTGATCCCTTTGCATCTCCAACAAACCCAGAGTGATGAAGCATTTCTTCAGCGTCCCAGAAGTCTCGTTCTCGATGGCGTCCAGGATTTCAGTTCCAGAAAGCTACGGAGAGACAACAGCAGTTTCATTGTTTTTTTTAACTAATGCGCTATGAGACACTGGGATGGAAACTTGTCTGGATAAAGCGGCGCCCTCTCCCACCTGCTCGTAGATCTTGAAGGTGGTTTGGAGCTGCAGGTAGTTCCTGCTGGCGAGGACGTAGCTGAAGGTGGACTCGTCTGTTCCAAACCGCCCTTCTCCGGCCTGCGGTTAAAACGTTTAAATATCCACCTTCCAGTTAGTTTGTATAAAGTTTTATTTTTTCAAGCCTTGCCTTTGGGAAGGGTATTTCGTCGGGTTGTACGTAGACATCCCATGCAAAATATCTGAACAAATCCCTAGTTTGAAAGTAAATACTTTCATTTTATTTATTTTTTTAACCTGTGCCGTCAGCATGCTGGGCATACAACACAGAGTATTTGTATGCCATTTGCATCCAGGACAGAGTTAGTCTGCAAGAGGAGTTCTCAACCTGCAATGCAACTCTTTATTAATTCTTAAATCATCAACAACTGCTGCAATAACTCTGTCCTGTGGATGCCCTGTAGAATGACAAGAGCACAGTTTTGGTTATGGAGAGCCACCACCAACCTCCCTCTTTGGAGAATTATTTATCATGTTTGGGTCTATAAACAACTGATCACTACTCCAAGAGGGGGAGAATCACCACGGTGAGACAAATAGACATAGAAACAAACAACATTTACACAAAAACATAAACATTGGACGACAACATGTATTGAAAAACTGAATTAGGTCCAGGAAAACTGGAACCACAGCTGGTCCCGTGGCCTCTTCCTGTCAAAGTTATGGCAGTAAATGAGGGAGGAAAGGAGGGGAGTGCACCCCAGGTTGCTGGGGTGCACTCCAAGCAGGTGTGCGTGTGTGTGTGTGTGCGTGCGTGGGTGTGTGTGTGTGTGTGTAAGATGTCCACCGGTGAGTGTTTATGACTTATCCCCATTGGTACTGGTGTAGAAGGTCAGTATTATGTTGCGGCGCCTCCAAGCAGCGCAAGGGGCCCCGAAGCCCCCAGAACTCCATAGCCCCGCGGACAACCCCCGGCTGCAGGAGATCCCTGGGTACCCTGCCCTGCGGCCACGGAAGCCCCTGGGCCCCCAGAGAAGCCAGAGGGCAATGGAGCAACTCCCGCGCCCAGCCCGAGGATGTTAGGCCCACGGCCTCCCAGCACCACTAGAGGCCGCCCTTGCCCCATCTGCAGCTCCCTACTCAAGCCCAATTGTACACACCTGGGATCAATTACCTGCACAGTATTTAGCCCCAGCTTCCTAGCCATTCCTTGCCAGACCGCCAACCAGCTTTCCCCGAGTTGTATAGCTATTGGCTCCCTTCCAAGTTCCTATTCCTATTCCTATTCCTATTCCTATTCCTATTCCTATTCCTATTCCTATTCCCTAGTTCCTGTCTTGTTGTCTCGCCTGCTTGTCTCCTCTCGTCGACCCAGTCTGTCTCTCCAAGTCCAGCCAGCCCGGTTTACCTGCCTGTCTCCGCTCGTCGACCAAGGCTCTCCGTCCATCTCCATCCAGCCTGGTTCCCCGTCTCTCCACCCGGATCCTGGACCCCATCTCCTGGTCGTCATCATCCCTGCCCTGCCCTGCTCCATCCCCACCCGACCGGGTCCCCCCGGCCAGCTCCACCGTCCCGGTTAATAAACATCCCTTGCCTGCCTCCCGTCTCCCTGTGTCGTGTGTTTGGGTCCCTCCCAGTTCTGGTCGTGACAGTACGGTCTGGCCAGGAAAACATGGACCCAGCCGACACAGAAGGGCTCCGCCGCGCACTCCGGGACCAAGGAGTGTTGCTTGGGCATCATGACCAGGCCCTCCAGGACATCGCGGAACACCTCCGGACCTGCAGGGTCCTCCGGCCCCCGTGGCCCCCCCGGTACACCGACCCGCCCTCCTTCCCACACCAGGGCTCCCAGCGCCTCTCGTCCCCCCTGAGCCCCACGTTCCGGCTCCAGCGCCTTACGACGGCGATTTCGGCACCTGCCGCGCCTTCCTTGTGCAGTGCGCAGTGGTTTTCCAACAGCGGCCGTCGTCGTACGCCTCCGATAGTGCCCGCATCGCGTTCCTCATCTCCTGCCTGAGAGGGGCGGCTCTCGGCTGGGGTTCCGCGGTTTGGAGTCAGGGGGGCCCCGTGAGTCTCTCCTACGTTCTGTTCACCCGCGTTCCTCGACCTCAGGACCCGCTTTTCTTCGGCCCCAGTCCTGGCCCAGCCCGACGCCAACCTCCAGTTCGTGGTAGAGGTGGACGCTTCAGACACGGTACGGTAGGAGCAGTACTTTCTCAGCGCTCCCCAACCGATGGTAAGCTCCACCCCTGTGCCTTTCTGTCCCGCAGGCTCACACCACCCGAGCGCAACTATGATGTGGGTAACCGGGAACTACTGGCTGTCAAACTAGCCCTGGAGGAATGGCACCACTGGCTTGAGGGAGCAATCCACCCCTTCGTCGTCTGGACCGATCATAAGAACCTGGCCTATATCCGGACGGCGAAGCGGCTCAACTCCCGGCAGGCCAGGTGGGCGTTGTTTTTTGGCCGGTTTAACTTCTCCCTATCCTACCGCCCAGGAACCAAGAACACCAAACCTGACGCCCTGTCCCGTGTGTTCGCGCCAGAGGAGAAGACAGGGGATCCTGAACCCATGCTTCCACCCCTGTGCCTTGCCGCCACACACACCTGGGAGATCGAGTCCCTCGTCACCCAAGCGCAGGAGCACCAGCCCGACCCAGGTACCGGACCCCCTAACCGCCTGTTCGTCCCTGACTCTGCACGCTCCCAGGTTCTGCAGTGGGCCCATGCCTCCCGCCTCAGCTGCCACCCCGGGATCACCCGCACCCTGGCCGTCATCCGCCAGCGCTTCTGGTGGCCGACCCTGCTCCCTGACACCCGGTCCTTCGTCTCGGCCTGCCCCACCTGCGCCCGGTCCAAGACCTCCACCTGACCCTGCTCCAGCCTCCTCCGCCCATTACCCATCCCGACTCGTCCTTGGTCCCACATCGCCCTGGACTTCGTCACCGGTCTTCCACTATCCCGGGGCAACACTACCATCCTCACGGTGGTGGACCGCTTTTCTAAGGCGGCCCACTTCCTCGCCCTGCCCAAGCTACCATCTGCGAGGGAGACCGCAGACCTGCTGGTGGCCGAGGTGTTCCGCCGCCATGGCATTCCGGCAGACGTGGTGTCAGACAGAGGACCCCAGTTCACCTCCAAGGTCTGGCCGACCTTCTGCTCGGCCCTGGGGGCACAGGTCAGTCTCTCCTCCGGTTTCCACCCCCAGACCAACGGCCAGACGGAGCGGGCGAACCAGGAGGTGAACCTGGAGCGACCACCCTGGTGAACGCCTCCTCCTGCCTGTCGCCCTTCCAATGCTCTCTGGGCAACCAACCCCCGCTGTTCCCTGCCCAGGAGGCTGAGATCGCCGTACCCTCCGTCCAGGCCCACATTGGTCGCTGCCGGAGGACGTGGAGGAGGGCCCGCTCTACCCTACTCCGGGCCTCTGCCAGGTCCCAGCGGCAGGCGAACCAGCACCGTGTGTCCGCACCTACATACGTCCCCGGACAGATGGTATGGCTCTCCACAAAGGACTTGCCCCTCAAGGTGGACTCCCGAAAACTCGCTCCCCGTATGTTGGCCCCTTTCCCATTGAGTCAATCATTAACCCCTGTGCCGTACGCCTCCGTCTCCCTCCCTCCCTCCGTGTCCACCCTACCTTCCATGTTTCCCTGCTCAAGCCAGTGGTTTCCAGCCCTCTCTCCCTCCCCGCCGAGGCCCCACCACCCCCCCGCACCATCGACGGCCACCCGACCTACACAGTGCGGCGCCTGCTGGACGTGCGGCGCCGGGGGAGGGGCTTCCAGTACCTCGTAGACTGGGAGGGATACGGCCTGGAGGAACGCTCCTGGGTCCCCCGGAGACAGATCCTGGATGCCTCCCTCATCCGGGATTTCAACCGAAGTCGCCCTTCAGGCTCCAGGTGTCCGCCAAGGGGCGTCCATAGAGGGGGGGGTACTGTTAGGCCCACGGCCTCCCAGCACCACTAGAGGCCGCCCTTACCCCATCTGCAGCTCCCTACTAAAGCCCAATTGTACACACCTGGGATCAATTACCTGCACAGTATTTAGCCCCAGCTTCCTAGCCATTCCTTGCCAGACCGCCAACTAGCTTTCCCCGAGTTGTAGCGCTATTGGCTCCCTTCCAAGTTCCTATTCCTAGTTCCTAGTTCCTAGTTTATGTCTTGTTGTCTCGCCTTCCCCTTACCTGCTTGTCTCCTCTCGTCGACCCAGTCTGTCTCTCCAAGTCCAGCCAGCCCGGTTTACCTGCCTGTCTCCGCTCGTCGACCAAGGCTCTCCGTCCATCTCCATCCAGCCTGGTTCCCCGTCTCTCCACCCGGATCCTGGACCCCATCTCCTGGTCATCATCATTCCTGCCCTGCCCTGCTCCATCCCCACCCGACCGGGTCCCCCCGGCCAGCTCCACCGTCCCGGTTAATAAACATCCCTTGCCTGCCTCCCGTCTCCCAGTTATGGTCGTGACAGAGGAGTTGACCAAGTCCCAGGGAGCAGGAGGAGGCCCTGCGCACCAGGGGCGCACACATAGAACCAACCCACAGCACAGAACCCGGGCTACGGGCGCAAAGCACGGACCACGGGCCCAGATCACAGCCCCACGGTGACAGACCGACACTCCGCCCGAGCTGCCTGCCCCATGGGCAGGCCGACAAGACCCCCACGCCCACCCACGGCCCGCACAAGGAGGGGGGGCCCGCCCCACCACAGCCGACTAGGCGCCCCGCCTGGCGTGAGTGCCAAGTGACCATAGACGTAGCAGCAAGTGCCCAGCGCGGGGCACCTCGATGTTACATCCCCCCCCCCCCGGCGATGCCGGCAGGCCACCAGGTATACAGGCCCTCCGCCCAGCTGCCGGTACTCCCCAGGAGCACGTTTTCCCGCCCACCACCCCCGGAGTCAGGCCAGCTCAACTCAGGTAAAGGAGCAGGCGCCAACCCCCAGACCACCCAACTCCTCCGTGGGGCAAATTAAAAGCAACGCATATCTCATTAAATGAATCAACATGGTTTTGGGATATTGCCAATAGTTTTTCCATTGAGATGTAATCTATTTATAACTACAACATTGGGATGTGGTGAGATTATCTCTATTTTTCCTATTGAGTTTCTTGGCCATTGTTAAGGCGATCAAAATGGGTTGGTGGTGTTTCAGTTGTGGGTCGACCGAGGAGAGATCACCGAAAAGACACATAGACGGGGATGGAATGCTGCGACCCAGAAGGGTTGATAGCTTCTTGGTGATGTTGGTCCAGAATGGTAGGATAGGTGGGCAGAGCCAGAAGGCATGAAAGTAGTCATCTCTGGTATCAAGGGAACAGTGGGAGCAAATGTCTTCATCCACAAAACCCATTTTGAATATTTTGTCTTCCGTGATATGGGCTCTGTGCAAAATCTTATATTGGATGAGCTGCATTTTGGAGTTGCGGGTCACAGAAAAGGTGTTGTTGCAAATAAGCTTCCACAGGTTGATATTGGTGGGAACAGCAAGGTCTCTTTCCCATTTCATTGTAGGTAAAGATAAGGTGTCGTCTATTTTTAGTAAAAGTTTGTATATTCTGGAAAAGGGATTTTGTAAGTGACCGATATGAGTGAGATGTTCAATCATTTCAACTTTTAGAGACTGCTGTAATTGAAGAAATTGAAGGAAGCCGTGGCCACCGATATTAAACCTTTGGGTTAAGGTTGGGAAGGATATAAGCAAATTGTTTTCAAAAATGTGTTCCAGATGAGTAATTCCTTGTCTTTTCCAAGACCTAAAGTTTATTGGTCTGTTTTTAACCAGGAAATCTGGGTTGTGCCAGATTGGCGTGAATTTGTTTGGAGATAAAGTGTGACCACTGAGTTTGAGGAATTTCCACCAGGCTGACAGAGTTGTTGCGATTTGGGGTTTTTAAAGCAATTATGTTTCCTTATAGATTCAGTAAGGAATGGGAGATCGGATAATGATAACTCCTGACATTCAGATTGTTCAATGTCTCACCATCCATGGGCCAATTGTTGCTCAGGTTGTAACCATTTAATTATAATGTAGTAGTATCCTAGTAGATAATAGTATCTAAAGTTTGGGGCTGCTAGGCCTCCACAGTCTTTGTTTTTCTGTAGTGTTGCTCGTTTAATTCTCGGTTTCAAGTATTTCCAATAAAATTTGTTGATTATTGAGTCGAGAGTATTAAACCAATGTACTGTTGGTTGCACTGGGGTCATTGAAAATATATAATTTATTTTTGGAAGTATATTCATTTACACTGCTGCTATCCTACCAATTAGTGAGATGGGTAGGTTGTTCCATAAAATTAGGTCTTCTTCAATGGATTTGAGCAATGGAGTGAAGTTAAGGGTAAACAAATCTGATAGATTGGGGGAGATATCAATACCAAGGTATCTAATATTGCCTGTTGTGATGGTTAAGTGAAGTTTCTGGGTTGCAGCATTACAGTCCCCCCCACTGAGTGGTAAGACTATGGTTTTAATCCAATTTATTAAATAGTCTGAGATAGCTGAGAATTAAGATATACTGTAAGTTTGAACACCTCCGGTAGGGATGATATTGGGTTCCGAATGTACAGTAGGATATCGTCTGCATACAAACTGATTTTGTGAACAGAGTTTCCTGTTTGTATGCCAACAATATTAGTGTTTTGACCTATAGTTGCCGCGGGGGGTTCAATAAAGATGGCGAATAGTAAAGGGGACATCCTTGTCTTATGGCGCGAAACGCTGTGAGGTGTAACCATTGGTGATGACAGAAGCAGATGGAGAGTTGTAGAGGATTCTGATCCATTGAATGAGGGACTCTCTAAAGCCAAATTTGTTGAGGATTGAAAAGAGATATGTCCAATTCACTCTATCAAATGCTTTTTCAGCATCCAAAGAGGCAATAATACTATTTAAGTTGTTCCTTTTAGATATGCTCATCAGACTGAATAAACAACGCATATTGCTGGAGTGTCTGCCTTTGACAAAGCCTGTTTGACCTGGGGGAATTATAAATGAGATTACTTTTTTATCAATTCAATTATGTTGGTTAGTGTTTTACTTATAATCTGTAACTGGAGGTGAGGGTTGGGTCCTTTCGGGTTTCAGCAAAACCGAAATAAGAGCAGTGTTCATGTGCGGAGGCATGGTTTAGGTTGACTTGACCTCTGTAACCATTCTGATGAAGAATGGGGAGATAAGTGGCCAAAAGTGTTTATAAAATTCCACTGGGTAGCCATCTGATCCAGGTGATTTATTGTTGGGCATAGAGAAGAGCGCTTTCCTGAGTTCTTCAAGAGTACATGGTTGATCTAAGGTGGTAGCCTGTTCCGTCGAAAGTTTAGGAAGGTCGATATCATCAAGGAATGAGTGAATGTTTGATATATTCGATTCATTATCCGAGTGATATAGGTTCTTATAAAAGTCTCTAAATATATTATTGATGTCTTGAGGAGAGTATGTTATTCTACCCTGTGAATCTTTGATGAAAGTAAATACTTTCAGTCAAACTGCCAAACTCGTGAGACACACACAGACGTGCACGTGCACACCCACACACACACACACACACACGGACACACACAAACACATACACGTTAATTGAGTTTTCAGTGTTTTGTTTGTGATCACTGCTGTCTCTTGTGGCCGTAAATTGGTGAACACTCAACGGTGACAGACACTGTGGAATGCGGCACAGAAAACAAACTCTTCTATTTACCTTCAATAAAAATGACCATTTTAACTCTCTTCCTGATATTTGTAGTACAGAAAACCACCATCACTTCCCATGGGACGGTATTATCTCCCACCAGCGTGTGATTCAGTCCACGGCTTCAATGGGTCTTGTTAGGGTTAATTCCCTCATTAATAGGAGCCCGCTACCTCAAACAACATGGTGGCGTCCTCTTCAGCCAGAGCCTCGTCCACCTCGTAGCTCTCATCGCGGGTTCCCTGAAAGAAGAAGAGAAGAAGAAACAGATCAGACTGCATGTTAGGCCTTCAACAGCTTTTATTGCTTCATGCAAAGCGCTTGGAATTTCCCTTGCGTACGGAAACGCAGTGCAGAAATCAGCTTGCGATGCACTGATTCCGGCCCCGAAACAGGAAGTGAGGATGGAGATAAGGAAGCATCTACCATACCTGCAGGAGAGCCGTGAGAAGGTTCCTCACGTCTCCGCTAGTGTCTCCCTCGATGTCGGCCTCCAGGTCTCGCTCATGCACTGACACGGAAACACAAGGAAAGCCACGATGAGGTCGAGCGGGAGGCAGGAAATGGGTCCAGGTCCAATCAAACCGCCCGCTCAGATCCTAAATACCAGGCTCAATCGCTGTGCAGCGAGAAACAGACACCTCCTTTGAAAATGCTGAATTTATTTGGGGACAACCGTTTTACAGTCGTAAACATTCAAAGCAATTTTATTCATTTTTTGCCTATTGCCAATTTAATATGTAAAATAAACCATATTTTCGGCGGAATTTATTTAATACTTTTAAAAATGTTTTAATGCCCTAGGAATACGCCAATCCCCTAAAGATGTGTTTTTCCTTAAAGTGGTTATCGTGATTTTATTTTGTCAATTAATCCCATATTGGTCCCATATTATATTCACTATTTGACTATCAATTTATCAGAAATATGCATTCAATATATTATGCGTGTGCTCCTCTATATGCTGTTTCCATTGCTGGTGGCGGGGTCCGCCATTCCCGGCGAGAATGCGCTGATTGTCACTTTAAATAGATAAAAAGTCTTTCTTCAGAGTTTAAATAAAGGGTGAGATAAAATGATGTAAATGTTGTAAAGATGTACTGTTGTTTACATGATATCATTAGAGAAACCTCCACTGAAATAAAAACTGTGTCGGTCATAAAAATCCACGTAGGGACGATATAAACAGGAAACAGGAAGTGGTGACAGGATGGTCATGTTGATTATATATATATATTTTATTTTGAAGGGCTTAAATGAACATATATTCATGTTGGGTTAGGACACGCATGTGTTTGAAATAACCTCTTGAATAAATCAAATTATTTAATTTATGTGGTTTTTGTTTTCATTTCTGCTCTGTAAAGAAACTTTGAATACTCACAAACCTCTAAAATCTTTGGCTTGGAGTCATTGGATCAACTTTAAAAAGTTGCTTCTATTTGTTAAATCTATATTTTGGGGTTTTCTTTCTCATCTTAAAATGTACATCTTAATTTGACAATTTTAAGTTGAGAAGACCCAGGAAGTTTAAGTTGACAAAATTGTCATTATTATTATTATTGAGCATCATATTGACATGTACTCACCCTGGAAGTAGCATTCTTTGAACATGGCGACATCCTGAAGGAAATAAAAACAAGATAAAATTACAAAATAAATCATTAGATCAAGCCCCCATAGCCGTCGGTTGTTTTGGAACATTGAAGAGAAAACGCTGTTATTTTCGTTTCGCCAAAAAAAGAGATGATTGCACCCCCACTTCCTCTTGCTGACTTACAATGATCGAAAAATAAGGTTTAGATAAATTAATAAAAAATACAGGCGTTTTCCTTTAACGTTAATTCAAAATTCAACCATTTTCTCCTGGCTATCCAAATGATTCAATTGTAATTCCATAGATCCTAGAGATTTAAATGTGGATTTCTACTGTTGATAGTCATGATTTTGGGACCCACAGCGTTGGTGGCGGTGCAGATGACCTCCACCAGCACGTCCTCGTCGGTGCCGGCTCCCTTCATGGCTCTTCTTAGCTCCTTGACGGCGTAGACCAGCGGGGTGTCCAGCATTGCCAGGATGGCCTTCTCAAAGCTCCCTGCCAGCTCGCTCTTTAGCACGTCCACCAGCTCCTATGGGCGTTATTCCAAACGCTATTGGGATCATCATATTTATAAAATGTACATGATCTATTTAATATATATATATTTATTTATTTTTATCATTTATTTCATCCCTGCAAACAAATTATAGCAATAAATTACAGTTAATTGAGGTAATAAGGTACAAAATAATGAAAAATGTTCATCACCAGCTGAACCTAAACAATAATCTTTAAGTGTAAAACATTACTTTTCACTATCCTTGTCCTTGTAAATATTAGAAGTTTTTACTTTATCAACTCCTAAATCGATGATTCCATTGCTAAAATGTAAATCGATTAATTTCCTGTTGACCGATTAATCGATTATTTGATTAATCGTTTCATCGTTAACATGCAGACAAGATGCACATTTCACTACTATTTCTGTGTATTACGAAGCACATCCTCCACAAACACAAGGTACTTCAACAACAAATTGAAAAACTTTAGATATGTATACTCGGGGGGGATGGCTCAGTCGGTACCATCGGAGTGCGGGCACACCAACGCTGGCGCACCCTTGGCATAGTCAGTACCATCAGAAAGGGAGCAATCGGGGCGCAGAGACGGCCCTGCGGTGCTATTTTAGATCAGGATAAAAGATTCAAGATTCAAGAGGTTTATTTGGGGGCTATTCATAAAACATTCGGGGCTGAAGCCCTGGACGCGCACCCCTAATGACACCACGGCTCTATGCTCAGTTACTTACATCATCATACTTGTCGAAATAGGCCTGTTTGATCTCTTGGCGCTGGTCCGCACTACGATTTGCCAGGATGTCGATGATTGCTTGCTCATCAGTTCCTGACATAAACCCAAACACACACATATAATCTAAACACCACTTCAGGGCACAACATTTTTAATATAATTGTGGTTTTTTGTTTTTTTTCTGAAAACCTCTTACCCAGCCCTTTGCAGGCCTTGCGGATGGCCTTGATGTCAGCAATGACATCGAACTCCTCGTAGGGCACGATGGTGGGCTAGAGTGTTGAAAAACAGAAAATGATGCATGTAGCATAACTGACTGGTGACTTGACTATATATTTAGAAAGATTTTGATATATATTTAATATATGACTGTTATGAACACCACAAATCCAGCTCCACAGGACACATTATATCAGGCGTGGTATGCCATACTCATTTTAGGTCATCGGCAGAGTACTTTTTTATTAAGACATGATTGGAGGTCTGTATAATAATAATATTGATCATACTAATACTACTACTACTACTACTACTACTACTATTACTACTACTTCTAATAATAATAGTAATAATAATAATAATAATAATAATAATAATAATAATAATAATAATAAGGAAGAAGGTTTTAAAAAAAGAGGAAAGGGGCAGGGTTGGGGGGGTTGAGTGACAAATATCAGGGCCAGTGGAATTCAGCCCAGGCTGTCTAAACCAACACACACTTGTAAAGGGCCCCATGAATCAGGCCATGGACTCCACACCTCCTCCCCCTCCTCTCTTTTTCAGGAATGTAATCCTCCCCCTCCTCCAACACTCCTGCCATTCCAATAGTACGTTCCTGCAATAGAGGAGGCTGCAGTTTCAGGGACCGCATTACTAGAACCCTGGGACCAAAGTTTTTCGTGAAAGCACCACTGAGCTTATTATAGTTTTACAGGTTTATTCCACCAAAATACTACTTTCTGTCTAACAACTTATAGTTTTAGGTATAATGTTATCGATCGTTAAGTTTGGGTATAATGTTATAGATGGTTAAATTTAGGTATAATGTTAGAGATGGTTACGTTTAAGTATAATGTTATAGACGGTTAAGTTTAGGTATAATGTTATAGATGGTTAAGTTAAGGTATAATGTTATAGATGGTTAAGTTAAGGTATGTTAGAGATGGTTACGTTTATGTATAATGTTAGAGATGGTTACGTTTAGGTATAATGTTATAGACGGTTAAGTTTAGGTATAACGTAAGGGTTGGGTGTCGTCTATCTTGTCCTTGTGTCCTGGCGCTGACGGTAAAACTAGGGTCCTCGCACCGCGGTCCCGACACCTCCTCCATCGTAGGAACACGCCGCTCCCCCCATTCCCATTTTCCAAACTCGGTCTATAACGGAGCGGGGCAGGGCTCCGCAGGGGAGTGGCCTTATCCTCCATTAAACCCCATCACAGTGCCACGAATGACACACCATAAAGACTTAATAAATATTCCAAATGACCCCCCCACTGTGCCGCGGGATGGGGAAGACAGTGAGAAGCCTGGTTAGGACCAATCATTGCTGTAACACAGTCTTATTTCAGCAAAATAAATAAAAAAGGCTAATAATAACATTTGACGCATTAATCAAATCAAATCCTCGCGATAGTTTGCGATTTTCCCCTTGATCCCGCAGCGCCGACACGAGCCGCTATAGTGCTTTAAAGACACCTGTATAAACGATATAAACCCGCATCTCGATCGTCAAACCATATTCAACCGTTACCCACTTGGCAGTTCCCCATGCTGCAGGTGTGTTTTTCCGGCTGTGGGTGGTGAACAGAGTCGGTTGCGCTGGATCTACTTTCTCCAACGAGCGGTTCCAGTGGCTGAGCGACGCAGCGAGTGACGTCATCACGCACCCTGGCGTCAGATGACGTAAGGTTAAAGCTGTACTCTGGGGAGACATATTTATTTATTTGTGTGTGTGTGTGTGTGTGTGTGTATATATATATATATATATATACACACACAAAATAATAAGAAGAAGAATCTTTACTTATCACACAACACATGCTTTGCATGGTGGCCAGTGAAATGGTTCCTCTGCGTGTAACCCATCCTGGCTTGTCCCTCCTCCGGGGGCACAGCCAGGAGCAGTGGGCAGCATCCGTCGACGCGCCCGATGCACGATGCCAACAGCGCCCCAGGCGGGAACTGAACCCAGGACCTTCTTGCTGTGAAGCAGTGCAATTATAGAATTATTATAATATGATTAATTATTATTATAAATGAATTATTATTTGTATTAATTATGTTTATAATTATAATTATAATTATGTTATAATGTTGTATTGTTATCATAATCTTATGTTTATTGTTGTATATTTAACTTATCTGCTCCCTGTTCTGTTCACTGCAGATTTACTACTTAGACATTGTGTGTAGAATTTTGTTATGTAAGCTAAATAAGGAGTCCCAGCAACTTTGATGTGGATTTTCACACTATTAATTTACATTGTTTTTAATTTCCACTCCAAAATCATAAAGTGTAGTCAATGTTTTATTTGATGTTTAGACCATGGGTTATTCTTTATCTTATGATACCAGGCAAGGCAAGCGGTGTGGCATGCGGAGCTGAGGACACAGATGGCATCTTACTTACTGACTAAAATAATTGTGTGGAACTGGATCTGTCCCTTAGGCCGGTGGCTTTCAAACTGTGGGTCGTAACGCAATGGTGGGTCACAGAGGAGGCACAGACTGTGGTCGGTGGGACCAGCACATTAATGTACTATTTGGAAATATTAAAAAAACACACTGCAACTAGTTTTAATATGTCTGGTAGATGGCCAAAACTCTATCTGGCCAGGCATTAAAAAAAACGGTCGATAACCATAATCCATCAGAATGTAGAAATTTTTGATTGTTTTCATACAAATACATTTGCAGTTTCTTATTCTTCCTTTTAATCCTGGCACTTCTATTTGTTTTGAACGAAGTCGGGACGAACTTGAGAGGACAACGACTTGTTTTGTTTTATTATATTTTTTATTATTATTATTATTTTTATTTATTTATTTATTTTTCATAAAAATTCAAAAAGCGATTTCATGGTATTTTTCAAAATGTTTAAAAACAAATTTAATTGACAAATTCATTGTTTTTTTTGTATTTTCCTCTAAAACTTTGAGAACGCACCACCCCTGTGATAAACATTTTGGATATTTTTAAGTCGGCTGTGAGTCAGAAAAGGGTGGGAACCGCTACGTTAGTGTAATAGATGCACAAACTGTTTAAAGTACTGTGATTTGTCAGGGCTTTGCAGCTTACTATAATACTACAGCTCATCACAGTTTCCATTTCTTCATATACAAGGAACCAAACACACACACACACACACACACACACACACACACACACACACACACACACACACACACTAACATTAAAACCACCACTAATACTGTGTAGCTTCCCCTCGTGCCAGCAAAACAGCTCTGACCCATGGAAGCATGGACCCCACAAGACCTCTGAGGGTGTCCTGTGACGTAAGCAGCAGATCCTTTAAGGGAAGTTGTGAGGTGGGGCCCCCATGGATCGGGCTTGTTGTTCTAGCACATCCCACAGATGTTCCATCGGATCAGACCCTAACCCCGCCCATCCATGTGATGTAGAAGAAAAAGCGATTCATCGAGTAGGCCACCTTCTTCCATTGCTCCATGGTCCAGTTCTGACGCTCACTTGACCATTGTAGGTGCTTTCAGCGGTGGACAGGGGTCAGCATCGACACTCTGACCGCTCCCATACACAGCAAGCTGCAATGCACTGTGTGTTATGACACCTTTCTATCACAGCAGCATTAACTTTTTCACCAATTTGTACTACAGTAGCTCTTCTGTGGGCTCGAAGCAGACAGGCTAGACTTCACTCCCCACATACATCAATGAGCCCTTGACCCTGTCGCCGGTTCACCGGTTGTCCTTCCTTGGACCACTTTTGGTAGGTGCTAACCACTGCATACACTGCACACTGAACACCCCACAAGACCTGTTGTTCTGGAGATGCTCTCACCCAGTCTTCTAGCCATCACAATTTGCCCCTTGTCAAAGTAGCTCAGATCCTTATGCTTGCCCATTTTTTCCTGCTTCCAACACATCAACTTCAAGAACTGAATGTACACTTGCTGCCTAATATATACCACCCCTTGACAGGTGCCATTGGAACCAGATGATCAATGTTATTCACTTTACCTGTCAGTGGTTTTTATGTCTTCTCCAGCCCTAGGCTCATCATTCCCTGGTTTCCCCCCCCTCGCTGAAAGTGAGGTATCTAAACTACTAACATGTAGCCGTCCTACTACCTGTCCGCTAGATCCGATCCCATCTAACCTCCTTCAAGCCATATCACCGACTATCACCCCGGCAATCACACATATGATTAATTCTTCCCTAACTTCCAGCACTTTCCCCTCCGCTTTCAAAGTGGCTCGGGTCGCACCACTGCTCAAAAAACTCTCACTCGATCCCAATCAAGTAGAAAACTATCGGCCGGTCTCTCTCCTCCCATTCCTTTCCAAAACCTTAGAGAGGGCGGTCTCTAGACAGGTTACAGAATACCTGTGAAGAAACAACCTTCTCGATACACTTCAATCTGGCTTCAAAAGTGGTCACTCCACCGAACCGGCCCTGTTGTCTGTGACAGAGGCCTTAAAAACTGCTAGAGCTGCTGCCAAATCCTCGGTTCTCATTCTGCTAGACTTATCAGCTGCTTTTGACACTGTCAATCACAGCTCTTGTAAGAGCACATGTTGCCCCCCGGATGCTGCGCTCGTCAAATGAGCGTCGCCTGGCTCTGCCGGCCATACAGCCACGGCAATCCAGGCTATTCTCATTTGTAGTTCCACGTTGGTGGAACGAGCTGCCAAAAATGACCAGAGCAGGGACCTCCCTCTCTGTCTTTAAGAAGCACTTGAAGACCCCTCTCTTCAGTGAGTACCTCCTGTCCTAACCTACAATTACTTAGCACTACCTAGCAGTATTTATTGTTACACTAATGTCTCTGTCGCAATGTAGCTTGAATGTTATTCTCTCTTGTAAGTCGCTTTGGATAAAAGCGTCTGCTAAATGACTAAATTCAAATGTAAATGTAAATGTTGTGGTTGATCGTGTATTTAATCTGTATTAATGTCTGACCAAAATGTCTGACTTAAATTATAAGCCTTCCGCTCTTCTTATTTAACACAATAGCTTAATTTCACAACCCCCCACCACCACCATCCCCACCACCACCCCACCCACCAACACACACACACACACACACACACACACACACGCTGTTGTCCCCACTTGAACACACTTGCACATCACACTAACCAGCCGTGGAATTTGAAGTGAGTCACCCCTCTCCACCGTGTAATCAGAGAGTGATTACACGGTGGAGCAATCAGAAAAACTTAACCTGAGTGCAGAGCTTGTACAACATGACGCATGCAGCCTCCGAGGATAAGAAGCAGCTCAAATAAAAACCCACTGAGATCATTCTAATGAACTTTTTTACACAAGTGTTCAAAGATTCATCCCGTTACCCTCAGCATGTTTACTCCCTTGGAGAAATCTGTCATTTGCTATGCATACTTACTAGAGTGTGTGTGTGTGTGTGTGTGTGTGTGTGTGTGTGTGTGTGTGTGTGTGTGTGTGTGTGTGTGTGTGTGTGTGTGTGTGTGTGTGTGTGTGTGTATGTCATAGGCTCAAAGTCACATCATTAACCGACACTGACCAACAGATGATTATTTATTTACTTATTTACTCATTATCAAACTCCAGAGAAGCGTCAAAGAGCACTGAGCTGCAGGTTAACAGGCTCCACTACATTTCAAAGCAAATATCTGTAATTTTCACACATTATTTTATATATACATATATATATATATATGTATATATATATATATATATATATATATACAGAGAGAGAGAGAGAGAGAGAGAGATCAAACGTATGTACAATATTGTTTTTTGTAAATTATAATCAGGATCTGCATGAGCACTCAGGAGGAGGAAGACGAGGAGAAGGAGGAAAAGGAGGAGGAGGAGGAGGGTGCATGATGTTTCCTCCAAATAAGTAATTTTTCTACCTTATGTAATGCTCTGTCAAATGCGGAGGAACACTAGCGGACACCTAGTGGTTTGTTTTTTATTACTGCAGTTTGATTTTGCAATGATTTAATAGAATAGAATAGAATAGAAAAGAATAGAATAGAATAGAATAGAATAGAAATGTATACATTCGGGGCGGATTGAATGCTTTCGAAACATGCCTGGTTCTCACCTCTCACAATAACAAATTTGTCTATTATAAATTGAACACTGAGTCATCTTAACCCTTCTTGTGACTTTACTAGTCTGTTAGTTTTAAAGCAAAGATTGATAGAACATTGCTATGCTGAAATTTGTGATGTGTCATAACACATAATTTTTCCTCTTACCCCATTTTTATTTTCCATTCCGATGTACTTTTCTGCTCCCCGTTGAGAATCTTTGGTGACTCTGACTGGAATACAATCCAAAGGCATCGAGTTATAAACAACTGTACTATAAACTATCAGTTTATAGTACGGTTTATAGAACCTAAGGGTTTGTCTCTAATGCTGAGGCAGCATTTGAAGACTGACAGTAACAGTAAAAAACACAGCAGACAGAAGACACACACACATGTTCCCTGTCCAACATAGACCCTGCCCCGGCCCTCTGTCGCCACAATTCAGTTCATTTAAACACATAAATAATAGGGATTTCTGACATTATTGTATTCCTTTTTTAATGTAAAATCTAAAGTCAGAATCAGCAAGTTTTTGATATTCATTAGTGATCATTTTCAACCTGGGATGCATTCAGTTTCAGTCTTACCACCCCAGTTATTTTGTTTTGGACTTGATTCTAACATGACATGAAGATTTTTTTTTATCGTTAGATATGATATCACCACAGTTATCATCATAAATGTACTATGGTGAAGTTTAACTATTCATCGTTTTGCTGGGGACCTATTGGAACCTCTTGAAGGATCCCCGGGGAGTCATTGGACCCCATATTGAGAACCCCTGCCTTAGAGGAGATGATCAGGTCATGTGTCATCCATCTTATGAGAAGACCGCATCAGAAGAAACAAAGTGAATGACTCATGTGTCCTCGCGGAGCTGCGTGACCCCCTCTGAGCCTAGCTGGGACCTTAGGGAGGGGTGAGTCCCACTGTAGGTTACTGTTAACAAGTGATAAAGGCCGGTGATGTCAGATGGAACGGTGCTGCACTGAATGAACGTTGATTCCCAGTGAGCCACACACACGGCGCCAGCCTTGGGCTTTGTGTGTTTCTGCTGCAGCTGATCCCAGCCTCATGAAGCCGGAACACACAACCATTCCAATTATTAGGCGGTATAAATAAAGACATTTCTTTTGTGATTATGATTCAATATGATGCACAAGCCGTTAACAACCCCACAGGCCCTTAGAATATTTCTTATTTTATATATATATATATATATATATATATATTTTACTTATTTTATGATTGACGAAACGGAACACTTCTCTGAGATTGTTCATAAAATATTTTATCAAATATAAAGAAAATACTTCATTCTAATTCTCAACAACACGATGATTGAAATCCATTGTTTACTGGATCTAGCCACGCTGTGGAGCTACACCGTGTTTCTGCTGCTGATAGATATATATAGATAGATAGATAGATAGATAAAATATCATATCATATCATATAATAAAATATGATATAATATAATATAAATCTTTCAGATAATAGCAGGTAACTGAGAAGAGGGGGAAATTAAAAGACTGGGGGTAGATGGCAGCAGAGCCCGGTGAGACTGATTCATGAAAAGTTAAGAATTGACCTTTGGATTTTTAATTTCCATGACATCATCAAACTGACAGAGAATGTCATGACATGAATGGGTGGGTGTGAGTGCGTGCGTGCGTTTATGCGTGTGTGCGTGTGTGTGTGTGTGTGTGCTTGTGTGTGTGTGTGTATGTGTGTATGTGTGTGTATGTGTGTGTGCCCGTGTGTGTGTGTCCACCAGGTGGCAGTAGAGAGCCATGTGTTTATTCTGCGGGCTATGGTCTAAACAGGGTGAGGTCATACAGGAAGTGATGTCACTGCTGCCCCCTGCTGGCTGGTTGCAGAACATGCGTTACACAGGATCAGAGGCCAACTTGTGAGGGAAAATATAAAGTCTCGTCATTGTTTTAAACTACTTTTCAAAACGACTCTAGTTGAGTCTTATTTTGACGGCAAGGCTTTGACGGCAGTTTTTTTCTTTTCAACGTACCATAAGAGACTAGAAACAGGAAGTTGTGTCGCTTCCTATCGGCAACTTGCTGCAGCCGACGTTAGGATCTGGATGTGCTGGGTCAGTTACAAAAAGCAGTGTTGAATAAAATGTGTTATTACTGTTTTTCAAATGTACACATACACATAATATAAACCAAGACAGAAGGACTGTACTTGTGACTTTTTTAAGGCTTGAACGTTTGCCCCATTGGACTGCATGAAGCGCAGCAGGAAGCTGCAGCAGTGGTGATGCTGCGCCGTGAACCGTCATTACATTGCATTTCGCAGACACTTTTATCCAAAGTGACTTACAATTATTCACGGTAGGGACGGTAGCTCTGGAGGTAGAGCTGGTCGTCTAGTAATCTAAAGGTTGCTGGTTGGATCCCAGGCTCCTCCTGCTAGCATGCTGTAGTGTCCTTGAGCAAGACACTTAACCCCTAATTGCTCCTGATGGCTGCGTCCGTCAGTGTTTGAATAATTGTAAGTCGCTTTGGATAAAAGCGTCCGCGTAATGTAATATTCAAACACCAACGGACGCAGCAATTAGGGGTTAAGTGTCTTGCTCAAGGACACTACAGCATGCTAGCAGGAGGAGCCCGACCAGCTCTACCTCCTGAGCTACCATCCCCCTGCATAAATGACGGGAACCGACATTTTTATAAGGACCGCGTGGTAGAATAGCAAACTAATCCTGTAAGAGATCAGTTCTGCGTGTTCTCGTGTACGTATGACATGTCACACATTTGTGTGTGTGTGTGTGTGTGTTAACAGCGGTGCACTCTGTGTCCTAGAGGGCTGAGTAGGCTGGATATTATCCCGACAAGCGCAAAAAAGAAAAAGGGAATTTCTCATAGAAATGGGCTTCTCTTGTTCTCTCTCCACACACAGACACACGCACGCACGCACACACACACACACACACACACACACACACACACACACACACAGGTCTGAAGGGCTTCCCTAATTGGGAGAAGGTGTCATGGCAGCCGTGACGTAAATCACAGTGGCGCGCGGGAACAAGAGCGGATTGTTTGGCCAACGCTCTCCTCTACAAGGAAAGAGTGATGAGGTTCCTCGGACCACGCTCAGGGAATTCCCAACGACCCCCCCCCCCCCCAAGGCTGCAGAGATCGCATTAGGCATCTACCATCCATTGTCTGTACAGTGAAATCAGGTACTGGTGAGTGCCCGGTGCACAGATAATTGGTGTGAAAGTGCACCCTACAGTGCAGTACGTATGCCGTAGCGGTGCCGTTTGACTAGAGGTGTGTGGACATAACTCAGGGCTCGTAAATATTGAATGACCACTGGACTTCCTCGGCGTTGCTCCGGGATTAAGGACGTCTTGGATTTCAGAGACGCTGTGGTGTGGGGGATGGTTTGGTTTGATCAGCCACACCTGTCCTGGGTCTAGGTAATTGGGGCCCAAGATCAGTGTGGCTGCATACCTGTTGCTCGTTGATTGGTCTAACGGGCGACATGTAAAACCTCCATCCCCACCTTCATCTCTCCACCTCCAATATCCACCTCCATTCAGGATCCCTCCAACCTTCCCCCTCTACCTCATCTAGCAGCCCTCTACCTACCCCCATCCAGCACTCCCCCACCTCCATCCAGGACAGCTCCACCCCGTCTCAACCTCCACCCAAAGCCTCATCCAGCATCCCTCCACCTCCATGAAACATCCCTCCACCTTCATCCAGCATCACTCAACCTCCATCCAGCAACCCTCATCTCAACCCACCTCTATCCCGCACTCCTCCAGCTCTATCCAGCACTCCACCCTATCCAGTATCCCTCTACCTCCATCCAGAATCACTCAACCTCCATTCAGCAACCACCCACCCTCCTCTATCCAGCACTCCACCCCGTTCAGCATCCCTCTACAGTACCTCCATCCAGCATCCCTCAACCTCCATCCAGCATCCCTCTACCTCCATCCAGCACCCTCTATCTCCATCCAGCATCCCTCCACCTCCATTCAGCATCCCTCCACCTCCATCCAGCATCCCTCCACCTCCATCCAGAATCCCTCTACCCCCAGGCAGCATCTATCCGCCTCCATCCAGCAGCCCTCCAGCCTCCACCTCATCTAGAACTCCTTCACTCCTACACCTCTCCATCCAATGGAATATTATCATCTGGGTTAGTTACATTGAAAGAGTGAAGTATTTGAACTCTAAATGATAAGTGAGGTGTACGGCGTATTGTACCATTACACTGGAAGTATTTTACATTTAATTTAAACATTTAAATTTATTTATGGATCAGAAAAAAGGGCCAACATATTCAACAGAATAAAATAGTGTAGTTTGTATTTTACACATTTTTTTGTATGTAGTGCAATAAGATAAGTAGTCATGTCAGTGCATTATGTAAAAATATCAATTTATCATCAACAAAAACAGTTAGTAGTTATATAGTTAGTCATCGCTAAGATACAATTTAAATAAATGGTCTCAATGAAAATTAAAGTAGTTTTACGCAAATACTGTCTTGTAGTTCATTTATGTCGTATTTTTGATTCAATTTGAAAGGATTTTACACCTTAACTCTACATGTCATAGTAAATATCTTGCATTAAAATTTTTACTTGACTACATTAATCTGTAATTATTACTAAACATTTTTTTAAAAAGCTCTTACTTAATCTGCTCAGGTTGAGCAATTCAGGATCCAATAATTAAATCACAACGCTGCATAGAAACGGGCAGAAGTTTAACTTGACAACTTAAGAAATAACAATGGACAAATCTAAATCCTTCATCATGAGAAAAAAAATAAAAAAATCTGCAAAGATTTTTATTGTCAGATGTGATTTAGTCCAAACTTCCATACCTGTCTATATTACGGTTAGATCATAGCAATACTATGCTAACTAATACTTCAAATCATTATTGTACAAATAATGTTGAAGTGACTGTTAAGCATTTTTGGAGAGGACCCCCTGGAATCTCGCTTGATGGTTGGTTGGTTGGTTCTTTTTATTTTCTTTCTTTCTTTCTTTCTTTCTTTCTTTCTTTCTTTCTTTCTTTCTTTCTTGCCACTTCTCTGCACAACTCCCACGTGTCTCTGTCCAAGCAACCGTTCCAGGATTGTTCCATGACCGTTCCAGGACCGTTCCGTTCCAGTACCATTCCGTTCCAAGACCTGCACGTGAACCTCCTGAAGTGGTTGTGATGCACCAAGCTTTCATGAAGGCATGCACTTCTTATAAACACTAAGAGACAAAATGACTAGGATAGTGGAACGAAAAGGTTATTTATAGTAAATAAAGTGTGGTAAAAATATATTTCCACCCATTTGTACTTTAAGTGGAAGTAAACTTGGAGTGGATTTATTTGTTACTTCTTATTTACTTTATTCATCTATTACTAATTTAAAGTACAGATTTAATACTAATGTACTAGTCATTTTGTGCTGTAGGAGAAGTGTTAGTGCATTAATGAAAAAGTACTTGTTAAAAGTCAACAATTTTGGTCCTCAAAAGTAACCAAAAATACATACAAGATATATTCTTGGGGATGGTAGCTCAGGAGGTAGAGCTGGTCGTCTAGTAATCTAAAGGTTGCTGGTTAGATCCCAGGCTCCTCCTGCTAGCATGCTGTAGTGTCCTTGAGCAAGACACTTAACCCCTCATTGCTCCTGATGGCTGCGTCCGTCTGTGTTTGAACAATTGTAAGTCGCTTTGGATAAAAGCTTCTGCTAAATGACGTAATGTAATGTAAATGTAATATTCCTAATATTATATTTAAGCACATCCACATACTTCAACACTCTAAGTACAATTTAAGTTATGAGTACATAAAAAATAAACAAAATATACTTTCAGAGAGACTATGTATACTTATTTTCACTTGGGAGAACATATTCTCAGGGTTTTAAACACATATTTATAATGCCAAAATGAATAGTTGTGATGTATTAACTAGAGGTGGGTAATTACAGGTTCAGAAAATAAAAGACCTGCCATGGTTTTAGCTCCTAAGGAGGACTTTTACTAAAACAACATTCTCAGCATCAGTGAATAACACGTTTAATTTTCATATAAATATTTATTGCAGTGGAGGTATTTATTATGTACATGCTATCACAATATAACACAATATAAATCTACTAAATATATATATATATATATATATATATATATATATATATATATAGATGCTATGGTGCTTGTCATAGAGCTGTAGTTATCACAAGCAGGTAATACAGTAAGTTGGGTACAGTATCACTCACTTTACATCTTGTTACAGTCCATTTAAGATCAAATCGTTTTTTTTTTCTCTTTTTATTTAGTTTGTTCTATCAAGGGTAGTGAAACATTGGTCCTACGAATTTCTTGAATTCATGCAGAAGCCACAAGAGCAAGAATTACGACTTAACAGCTTGAGTAGTAGTAATAGTAGTAATAGTAGTAGTAGTAGTAGTAGTAGTAGTATTAGTAGTATTAGTTGTAATAGTAGTATTTGTCGTAGTGTTTGCCATTAGGTGACTTGGTTTCGTCACAAGAGAGGTCCGGTTTCAATTTAAAGACTGGAAAATAAAAAATAAAAAGCTAGAAAAGGTAACTGACCATTACAATATGGGAGCAGGAAGTCACAGCGGTGGACGACGGGCGTCGGGTCACGCAAGCGTCCACGTCGAGGTGGTAGAAGGATGACTCGAGAAAAGACAGACCATGGACGAGACATGGATTCACGTTTGCACAATTCAAATGCATGGGTAGGGGGCTGGACGGAGGATGCCCCACCCCTGCAGACAAACTGCATCGTTTAACTGAGAGAGCAATAAAGTAAAATGCATATTAACGTTTTTATTTTACTTTTGGTGGTACTATTTTCTGTTCCTGCTCCGCCGTCACTGGTCTGGGAGGGAACTGGTGTGTAAAAACCATGACCAGACAGTGCCGAAAAATAGGATAAAAACATTGAGGAGAGATTCAAAAATATAATTTTGTTTCGCCATTTTGTTTCTGGAAAAAAAACATCTTTTTTTTCATTTGGTACTGATCGTTGGAATGGTCTCTTTTTTACTCAGTACATGAAAGTTTATTACTTTTAGTAATAATTAGGAACCTGTAAAGACAGTTTGAACTAAATACATAGTGTTAAATAAATAGATATTTGGACACACAAAATGTAAGATATTTGACCTTTTGACTAAGAGACGTAACTCTTAGTCAATGCAAGTGTTTATGAAAAAATAGTGGTCTATTTAAAAAAGGCAAAGATTAGAATTAGATAAAATTTTAATTAGATTAAAAAAATGATAATAATATTATCAGTAAAAAAAAATAATTAAAAAAGGGGGTAAACTGTGTATGTATGTAGATAAATATATATGACTAAGTCAATGAGTATTGACTCTATTCCACCTATTACAACAGATCATTTTGGCAGGAATTTATACATGGGCCCATCAGTTACATTTAATTAATCAATATCGATTATTATTTTATTATATAAATAATATAAAAAATATATTAAAATAAAACGATATAAAAAAAAGACAAAGGGCTAATAAAACGGTGGCGTTGCGGCGGTGGACGTTCAAAGCGTGAGCCGGGTCCGTGGTGTCACGATGCATATCACTGATTACACCGAAAATCTGGTCCATAAATATAATCCGCGTCCATGAAAGCGTCACGTGTGTGGCAACGCCGGCGGGGAAGAGGTAAAGCTAAAGCGGTGGCGACGACAAATCTCGTGCGTTTGAAATATTTCAGAGGAAGCCACACGGGTCAATGGGACGTGGTGGTGTGGGGGGGGGGGTTTCGAGAAATGTATGTGAAACTGGAACCTGATGAGATTCATGGGGCCAGTTAAAAATAACTGCAGGAAATAGTATGTCTTTCTTTCTAGTATGTCTTTCTATCATATCCTATATATTTCTTTTCATTTTAAAGTGGTAATCCATGGTCTGTGCCGGGTGGATTTCACTACAAGTCCCAGAATGAATTCGAACCAGCAATATTTCCCTTTTTTAATTTTGAAATTCATTCGGGTTCACCCATGTCAATTTCCTTTCTCCAACGTTTTTTTTTTCTTGGTCATTTGAGGTGGTGGGCCCCTCATACAGCATATACAGGAGCACATGCATAACGCAAACACATCAAACGGCTGTTTTTTTAAAAAGTGGTAGCTTTTTGCACTTGTAAAAAAAGTGTAAAGTCCCCATCAAATATGGGGACTTTACTTTTTTAATTTTTTTTTTTTTTTTTAAGTAAAAAAATCGTACAGATTACCACTTTAACTCAAATATGCAATTAGAGCTCAGAGCTCTGCGGAGTTAAGACGGCGTTTTATAATTCTTGATTGCATGGAAACATTAACGTGAGTCAGATACAGGACAAGCTTTTGGAGAGTCACCAGAGATAATAATTAGTCATGACAACATTCAATGCTGCCGCCTACTTCCCTTTTGATATTTCAAAACGGATTTTATGCCGAACTATATTTTTCCGTCACGTGTCACACAAACTACTACGCTGGTTCTTCTACTATACTGGTTTTGGCGAAAATTGATTCTTAGTCACCATTTATTAATCTAAAATTATCTTTAATCTAGAATTTTAGTGTCGAGAGGAATTTCATACACAAAATAGGGGGAAATCTTTGACAAAATTGAAATTATTCTGAATAACTACAACATAGATCCTACAGCTACCTTTGCATTGCACTGGGGAAAACCATGCAGACAGTAGAACAACTGCACCTTCAATATGGAAAAACACAGAGAAGCGATAGCAGCTAATCACCTAATTTCTCAATTTACAACACACAACCTCCCAGTTGGATTTGTGTACATGACTGATGTTAATTACTCATGTTTGTATTTTACACTGAATATGCTGCATATTCACTGTAAAATTCTGTTACAGCATGTATTCACTGCCCTCGTATTATATTTAACCCGCTGAAAAAAACCTTTTTGGGTCTATGACAACAGAAAAGGGATGAGCCGCGGGCACATAGGAAGTGCAGGAAAACATACTAAGCATTTGCCAAAGCAGGAATTTTGTGTGTCTCCCTCTAGTTGACAATGTATCGGTGGGATCCAGCTTCTGTCCTTCCTCCGGCATGCAGTCAATATAATTCACCGCCACCCAAGACGACTGTACACGGGGGTAGGCGCTGCAGCAGCAGCAGCAGCAGCAATGAGGCAAGACCAAAACAAAACAAAAAAGAGGTCATCGTACATGATCACGTGGTCCAGATTTAGGTTCAGTCCTGAATCTCACATATCTGAACCCCCACGGGAATGAATATCTGTGTTCCTGAATCAAAAATCAACCCAAGTGGTTTGATTACGCTCCGCCGAAACAAATGTGTGATTGTACTAATGAGGCGCAGCTTGCGCAGCTAGTTCTGTCAGACAACTTGACAGCGCCACACACTTCCACGCCCTTATATGGGCTGGCCAATTTAACAGCCGTTTAAGCCGTATATGCTGTTTAAGCTGCGTTGCTGCGCTCCCTCCACCACCTCTGCATCCACCTGTTGGGCTCTACTCTCTAAAACATTGTCAGAACCAAACTGAACACCCAATAAGACCTTCATCTGAAATGGTAACTTTATCTGGATTGGATTCAATATGAACTTGACAACAACAACCAATTATTTTTGCTCTGTTCAACTCACTGCTGAATTCTACCGCAACTGTTGGAGCTTTGACGAAATGTCCAAAGCAGTGTGTTTGCAGTAACTCATCATAGACTGGGAGGCACTAAATCCAGATTTGCTCAAAAATATAAATGGAAGTATCGACATAATAGTCCATACAGTTACCCATCTGAACTGAGAGGTGCCACCTGGTGCCCACCTTTGGCCTCGCCACTGCTCTGCGGAACTTGGAAGCTTTCTACTCTGGTTAGAGCCACGGTGAAAATGATATTTGAGAAACTCCTATGCAGCTCCTTTGCAGCTTCAAAAAGCCGCTTCACACCGAGCACAAACTTCTTTGAGGATTGTTTTTCGCGGAAACATTGCAATGGAAAGTTTCCATGCCGGAAAAGGACATTTTCCACTTTCCACCGTCTGTCGATGCCTCAAAAGAGAAAAAATGCACGTGGGCATATTCTCCACTTACGTTTTGTGCTTCGGCGGTGTGTAACGGCTTTAAGATGGCAGTTAGGTCGGCTATAAGAGGACACGGAGCAGGTATATGGAGAACTAACAGCTGAATAGCACAATACCTCCTCCTTTTTTTAAAATATGTGCATTTGACTAAAGTGCTGAAGACTGCTTCCCTCACATACAGCCCCCCTCCTCAAAAGACACAACAGGAGTCCGGTGAGGTTGGACGCAACAACACTGACATAACTCTTTCGAGATGTTTCTTTTCTTCTTTGGCATTTTACGGGTTTTCTTTCTTCTTTTCTCACATGGGCTTCAACCTATTAATTCATACTTTAGTTTGCTGTACACATTACATATCTTCATTCCACTCCCACTCTCATGGTCACGCTGTCATGTCCATGACATGCACTGAAATGCACTCATAAATAAACATAAGAATAGATATTGTAATGATCACCAGTCTATGAAAGTTACACAATTTGAACAATGCAGGCTTTTAACATTTAACATGAAGTGAAATGGTTGACAGGTTAGAAGTTGCATAAGTATAGGCTATGATTCATCTTTAGGAATACTCTATTCTGGAATGCTTGTTATGATGTTTTGTTTGGTTTTTATATATTTACCTTTTTTCCCCCCAAAATAGACAAACACTCAAAAGAAAACCTTGGAAAGGAAGGCAACTTGTGGAGCTTGATCGTCTTTTCTTCCAAGCCACCTCACTAATAGTAAACGTTACTATTTTAGGATTTAAAAGTGAGAAAAAAAATACAACCACAGCCATATTTTCAGTTGTCCACTTAGTGTCATGCCTTTTTGCCCGGTGTGCTATCATCAAAGTCCCAGGGACAAACATCTGCCTTTTTTGGACAACTTACAACCTTCCCTTTAGGATTTAAATTGCTTTTTTTTGCCGCAGGATCGCTTTTGTCCGTGCCTTTATTATTGGACGTATCCTCAAAATCCCATGGACAGACGTCAGCCTTCTTCCCTTTTGCTGCTCCATCATTGGCACTTTTCCGTTTTTCTACTGCTGGCAACTCCTGATGGCTCGCCACCTCCCAGGGGCATACTTCTGTCATTTTTTGCTGGCTCGTGTGTTTCTCTGAGGGCTTATTTTTGTCCTTGTCTTTTGTTCTGATTTTCTCATCATCAGTGTCTTTTGTCTCCTCTCTCTCTTTCTCTCGCTCCACTGTTCTTGTGGATGTTGCGGCCTTCTTTTTTGAAGGGGACTCTCTCGTTTTGGAAACTGTAGCTGGACCAGGTGTCCTCTCTGTATTTGCCGATACAGAGGTGTCGTATTCCCAGGGACACACATCCGCCTTTGACGTGGATGTTTTCGGAGTGCTGCCTGTTTTAGAGGGCTCTGAAAGGGCACTTTTCCCCTTGCCATCTGTGGGGGCTGTGCCTTTTCTCTGTTTTGTCATTTCTTGTGACTGAGCTGACTGATCTGTTGTTTTGGTTTCGTCAAAGTCCCATGGACAAACATCAGAATGACTGGTTTTAGAACTGTCTGTTGCAGAATGAGACTGGCTGTTCTTGGCAGTGTGGCTAACCTGACCAGTGGGTTGCGGTTTTGAGCCTTCTTTTTGGCCAACCTGGCCTTCACTTCCATGCTCCCACGGACAGATCTCTGCTCGCTCTGCAGTTGTCCTCTGGGTTTCTTTAGACTGCCTGGCATTACATGGGGACTGGTCAGAAGCTTTCTGCCCTTTCTGCTGCTGGGGCATTTCTCCCTTGGCGCCGCCACCATGAAGTGTGGTAGTCTCTTTTGGAGCTATGGATACATGCTTCTGGACCTTGTTCTCTGATGGAGTTGGGAGATCTTCTACCTCCCAAGGACACACTTCGGAAAGATCATAGAGATCCTTACTCTTTCCTTGCTCGGAGCATATGGAAGGCTGGCTTCCACTCACCTGCTGTTTCATGATGCCACTTTTTACCATGGTCTGCTTGTACTCAACTGACTGACTGATAATCATCTTTGGATGGCACTCATCTTCATCAGCGCTGGCCTTGGTGTCCTTACTCTTTGACTGACTCTTTTTATTGCTGTCCTCTATGCTCTGGGTCTTTCCTGTCAAGCCCAACGTCTTCTCTTTAGCACTGGCAATGACACTGAGGGACTTCTGCAACATAGACGTTCTTGGGTGGATTGGCTTCTTGTCCACTGTAAGAGTGTGTGCACTGGCCGACTTACAGACCAATGGAACTGACTCGGTAGATTCACTGGTGACTTCAATTTTTTCGTTGGACTTCTTCCTGACCAGCTTCTTGCCCATCAGGGTATCCAGAAGCGACCCCTCCACCGGGATCTCCTCCATCTTGTCTGTTGCCGAGCTGTTGGAGTCTTCACTCTGGTCTCGGACGTGGTCATAACTACTGTGAGACTTCTTCAGGGAGAAGACTTTGTTCTTCGCCGTCTCCTCCTTAGCTCCTTTTCCCAGGTGAGCTGGCTCGAAGGGGTTCTTTCTCAGCACGCAGATGCTGTTTCGGCTGCTCCCGTGCTCTCCTGCCTCCTTGTCGTCACGGCTGCACTGGCGGTGCACCGATTCCGGGATCTCGGTGATCCGCCTCATGAGGGAACGACCCAGGCCTTTCTTGGAGCTCCGCTTCTTCTGGAGGTGAGGGTTGTTGGCCAACATCTTCTTCCTCTTATAAATCTCCAACTGGGAATAGAGCTTCTTCAGTTCCTCCTGGAAATGTGTTAAAAAAAACAAGGGGAGATGGGGGTTGGGTGTGAAAATAAAGATATCATGATTGGCCAATTTCGAACAATTACTGTACTCTGAAATGTTAAATGTGTGTGTTTGTAACATAGACACAGCATCACGGAAAAAAGCAGACATTCAAGTACACAAAGGCATGCAGAATGTTTATGGCAACTAAAGACAGTTGTTAAATGATGCACCACATTATATCTCATGCGTGCTGAACAAAAAGGAAAGACAAGACGGTCTCGAACAGCGTTAAATAAGGAAACAGAGTGTGTGTTAACGTTAGGTCTGAAACAGCCTCTAAGCTCTGGTCCTGAATTTATTATATTTCTGTTGGCTTGCCCATCCAATACAGTGAACGCTGTCACCAGGCAGCAGGATATCAGCTGATCATATCATTGCCTCCGGTAAATAGGCTTGGAGTGGAACCAGCGCTCCAATCTTTGGTTGAGAGACTTCTTCAGCTCTAACAGACAAACAGAAACGTCTGCTCACGTTGGTACGTTTTTCCCATAGGTTGTTGCAAGACCTTACACCACAGCCATTTATAGAACTGTGATGGCCCATTTCGTCTGGCGTCTGCAATAAAAAACTGCCATGGCTCAGTATTTTGGCCTCAGCCAGGGGGACACAAGTACAGACAAAATGCATTCACAAGTTATACAGTTGGAAAGGGAGAATTGTGTGCAGGAGAAGTTGGACGGAACCAGGGCTCACCCGGATGTCCTCGGGGTCCAGACTGTGTTCGCTCCATGCTGAGGTTATGCTGCTGTTGAGGTAGGACCCGGAGCGACCCATGTCCAGCTCGTCCTCATAGGCCTCGGATACAATGTCATCCCTTATGTGGGTGCCAGCGAATAAGAACTGGAGGTGACATATTATCAAATACCTACGTGACAACTGTGTCTTCGAAAACAGAATAAATGCATAATATAGTCTACATATATTGCACATATTGTCCACACACAAACAAGCACACATAAGTGATCTATTTAAAGACAACAGGGCAAGATACATAATAAAGATACTCAGGAACAAATACATAACTTGTCAAAAAATCTAAAAGATACAATAGCCTTTTCATATATTGAATAGTATAGGGAACAGAGTATAGAGAACATTTGAAAATGGAATGCTCGTGCATGGGGCTGTTTACCTTGGGGAAGAGCAGAAGTCCCAAAGTGACCGTGACGGTAAGATGAGTGTGAGCAAAGAACAGAAGGAGCATCCAGTCCGGGTGAAGCTCAGGAGCCAAACTGAACCTGTAGAGAGAGAGAGAGAGAAAGAGAGAGAGAGAGAGATCGGTGTGAAACAGCCCAACCTGTTGTCCTCTTAAACTAATCTTCACCTGATGTCTTGCTCACTGCGTCTGATGTTTGAGTGGAATAATGTGTGAATCCCCGAGCAGCTCAAACAGAAACTGAGCTGCACTAAACAACTGGCATCTGTCAGGTTTAAGTACATCAAAGCCCCTATGAGGAATTGGGAAAAAGTGGGCCAATTTCCAAGAGTAAAGACTAAATATTCTATGAGTCTCATCATCTATTTAGTCATAGACTTACTTTCACTCTGGTGGAAAACAGCAGTTAGCAAGTTAAATAGTGAAAAATGCACTGGTGATTGGTGATGTGTGGCTTTTCCACTTGGTTTGCCATAAATGGCTCCGCCAGATTTTATGGTGAATTTGACTGAGTAGCATTTGTAAAATTTGATTACAAATGAATTCTAAACATCTCCAGTTTCTTATGTGATTTATATAAATCGATCAACGTTAAATTGACACTGAATGGTGCTAAGTGATAAATTCCCAATTGCAATAAAGAACAGCTTTGATCCCATTAAGAAACAAGGGATGACATCTTCATGAATGTATTACTGTTTATACTATATCTATAGAAAAACATTGGTTGTTGATGCACATTGTGACCCAATTGTCAAATATTATAGATCCGTTAGCGTGAGAATATTGTGTAATTTGCTTGTCGGCAGCACACCTCTTAAGACTCAGATGGAACTGGGAAAGAGAGAATTTATTTTAAGCTTAAGTGGATTTAAGAAGAAGAAGAAGAAGAAGAAGAAGAAGAAGAAGAACAATCTTCGCATCGTCTGTCTGGGCGTCGGCATTCCCCTGCTAGAAATTGCCTCATATAATGTTCTGTATGAGTAATTTGTTTGCCGGCAAAGGAAAAATATCCTCATAATTTTTAGTAGAGAGAAAATAAAGGTTAATGACCATGATGTGGAGCTGGAATGCACCTAATTTATCCTACAGTAACACAGTACCCCGCTGCTCCCCGCTGCGGTTACAACCTCAGTGGAAAGCAGCGATCATTTCTTAACAAAATATTAATTGCCAGGAGATGCTACAGGCTTTAATTTAAAATCAACTAATTGGCCTCCAAGCAGTGAGACTTCATAAACACTTAGGATGTGGAGGCATGTCCTGTCAGATGATAATTCAACCACTGGAGAGCCTACATCCCAGTAAATGTCATCCAACAGGCTCATTAGGTCGTTGAAGTTGGCAAACGGCTAATTAAGGAACCGTTACCGTGGTAATAGCTTGAAGGCACAAAAAAGGCCAAAGTGTGGTGCATGGAGCTTTGAAGTTGCGCCTCCTTCATGTCTTTTTATGTTTTTGTTGGCGAGGATCGGAAAATACGTGCCTGTGCATGGCAGACGAGGGTTTGAATCGTTTGGGTGGGGCCGCCTTCTCTAGCTGGCGGCGACGGGACGAAGAATTCCCAAGCGCTCTCCCAACGGATAGAAAGATCACCTTTTCACTTCCCATGGTCGCTGCGCCGGGAGCGGAGACGGACAGATGGCGGACGAGTCTAACGAGCCCCCGAAGCCATCTCCCCCGTGGCAAACCTTCCCGGGATCCCCCTCGCCAAAGCCAGGGCAGGTGTTCCAATTTATAAAGAGCCTCATCTGGCCGTATTGCCGCTGACAGCTACTTCCCAGCGCGGCGGAAGAACCCAATTAACGGTGATGGGATCGGAGAAACACACGGGCCGAACCGTAAACCACCGAAAACACACAGCATCTGGATATAAATCAACACCATCAACCCTTGGTGGTGGTGGTTAATGGACGTTAAATTGAAATTGGAAAACTCATGCCAATAGTTCAATCCTCTGTTGAAAAATTAGAGAAAGCAACTTGTGAGAAAGGCGAGGCAGCGTCTTTACCACCTCAGGCAGCTGAGGAAATTCCAGGTCTCGGTGAGGATCCTCAAGTACTTCTACTGTGGAGCAGTGGAGAGCATCCTGACAGGCAACATCACAGCCTGGTTTGGGAACAGTACTGCTCAGGACAGGCGTGCCCTCCAGAGGTTGGTGCGTTCAGCTGAACATACCACTGGAACTACCCTCCCCTCCCTGCAGAACTTATACACCAGGAGGTGTAGCAGCAGAGCCCGCAGGATCATGAAGGATCCTCATCACCCCAATAACAGACTGTTCCAGCTGCTACAGTCAGGCAAGCAACTCCGTAGTCACACAGCGAGAACAGAGAGACTGAGACGGAGTTTCTTCCCACGAGCCATAAGAACTGTCAATGCAGACCTCACTGAGCCACACACATAGGCTCCGCTACCTCACTGTACTGTATGTAGCATACTGTACCCCGTCCGGTATCACTGTTCTGGGTTGTTCAGTGTTATCATATTGCTGCGCCGTACTGTTGTATACTGTGCTGTGTATCTCACACACACTACCTCACTTGATTCACATGCCACTATAATGCACATATTTGTATATACATAAATGGCCTATTTCATATACATAAGTCTATCCCATATACATAAGGCTATTCCCTTTATTCTATTTTGTACCCCCACTCTGCATTACCTTTGAGTTCTTATTTTGTTTTATTTTATTTTATTCTATATATTTTAATTTTCTCAATAGTATTCGACTTACTGCATTACGTTTTAGGAATCAGTTAGTTAGTCAAGTAGAAATTTTTAGGTAGCTATTGTGTTCAGTCTAGAACATATTGTGCGTAATCACCGGTGCATTGCATTGACATTTCACTGCATATATGTATGAAAGTATGTATATGTATGTGACGAATAAACCTCTTGAATCTTGAATCTTGAATCTTGAAATAGTGGCACCCTTGTCTAGCACACACACACTGGGACGAGAAAGGGAGTGCGCACTGAAGTGTCTCTGTGTGTGTGTGTGTGTGTGTGTGTGTGTGTGTGCACATGGAGGGGAGCTGCTCACCTTACAATGTAGAATATGACCGACAGGACCAACTCATTGTGCACGGCGATGGCCATGTAGCGAGGCTCATGGAAGGCCGAGGGTACAGTCCTGACGGTGAAGCAGAGGTACACTGCCCACAGCAGGAAGAGGAACTCAGCTAGAAACCAAGAGAAACAGGTGGAGGGTGAAGGCAGGAAGAGAAGAAGAGGAAGCGAGAGGTGCGAGAGTTGGTTATTCATCCATCGTGGGATCATTCCCTTTTCTCAATGCATCACACCCAAGCACTGCAGGAGGGGTCAGCCACAACGCATTTTCCTCTTGGAGCAAATTAGGGTTCAGAGCCTTGCTCAAGGGAACTTAATATAGATGGCGGGGCAGCAAAGCTGTGACACCAGGCACACTCCCATTTATGCTTGTCCAAACTCATTAAACCTGGTTAATCTGGTAATTATTATCAATATAGAATTTTACATATTTTACAATTCTTAAAAAAGAGTGTTGTGTAATAGCAGAAATTATAATCTTGCTGCTCGGTAACGGTGCATAATGTTTTGACAGATCCAGGTTAACTGGGTCAACGTTCAAAATGCCAAGAGCCACGCTCTCTCTCCAATGTCTAATGTTTGGCTGCTGATCATGTGTATGTGCCTTAAATCCAAAAGCATCCTGAATGAACCTGGCGACCATTTGGTGAGTAAAAGTAAAAATTATAATTTCCAAAATTTACTGGAAACAGTACAATTTCCGCCAAGGCTATACCACCTTGATTGCTTTAAGGACGTACCGACAGCCATCATGTAGTCCCAGCGGTCCAGCAGGCACATGCTGAACTGCAGGCCGTCCGGCGTGTATCCCACATCGATCAGGGCTCGCTTCCAGTCCAGATTCTGGCACACGGCCGAGGTCCAAGCCACCAGGAACCAGCAGACGATGAGCAGGATGATGACTAGGAGGCGAAAAACCCTCCAGCTGGTCATGTAAGGGATCCTCTGGGCCGTGCGCGACAGGAACACCTTCAGGACCCTGAGGTGGCGATGGGGACGGTGGTGTTTGGGGAGATGGTGATGTTTGAAAAGATGGTGGAGATGGTAGTGTTTGGGGAGTGGGTGGGGATGGTGGGGTGTTTGAGGAGATGGTGGAGATGGTGATGTTTGAGGAATGGTGACAGTGATGTTTTAGGAGATGGTGGTTTTTGAGGAGATGGTGGTGTTTGGGGAGTGGGTGGGGATGGTGGTGTTTGAGGAGATGGTAGGGATGGTGATGTTTAAGGAATGGTGATGGTGATATTTTAGGATATGGAGGGGATGGTGGTGTTTGGGGAGATGGTGGAGACGGTGATGTTTGAGGAGATGGTGATGTGATGTTTGAGGAGATGGTGGTGTATGAGGAGATGAAGATGGTGATGTTTGAGGAGATGACGGAGATGGTGGTGTTTGAGGAGATGGAGATGTGATGTTTGAGGAGATGGTGGAGATGGTGGTGTTTGAGGAGATGGTGACGGTGGTGTTTGAGGAGATGGTGGGAATGGTGGTGTTTGAGGAGATGGTGATGGTGGTGTTTGAGGAGATGAAGATGGCCATGTTTGAGGAGATGGTGGGGATGGTGGTGTTTTAGGAGATGGTGGAGATTGAGTAAACGGTGACGGTGGTGTTACGTTTTCAAATCACACTCTTTCACAAGCATAATAACTAGTTAAATAAAATGTGCTTCTTTTGGTATTTGAACATGGAAAAAAGAATGAATCAAGGCCAACAATAGAATTTCAATAGAAATGCAATAAACACAAGAAAAAACCCCAAAAGTATTACTGAGCATGGTACTGTTAGGGGTATAATGGCTGGTCGCAGCAGCATGTCCTCTAAAGTACTGCTCATTGCTGCATTGGCATGGGCACTAGTCTGTACAACACATTCTCCTGGGGCAGAGCTACATGCCGGGTATTTTTCCCGTTAAAACGTGACAGATTCGCTCCATTCTCCACATGCAGCAGCTTTTTAACAGCTCACAAATGCAGATGAGGTTTCCCGTTCACACAAACACATTTTCCAGCTCTTTCGTTACTGCGCCCTGCCTTCCCAGCGCGTTGATGCGAGGCGTGTCGTGCGCCACCCTCTGATGTGCTCCGCTCAAAAATGTATGTGTAGTGCGTGAACTTGGAGCCTCGGTGGGTCCCCTCCCTCCTGCATTAACAACGGCCTCTTCATCAACACCTTCATTGAGGCCGCTCCGACAGGACCCCCCCGCCGCAATATTGCCGGCAGAACAACGAGCGTGTTGCTCCACGCCCGTGCAGAATTACACCTGCAACATGTCCTTCACATAGAAAATAAATCCAATGTCTCCTTCTCCGTTTCCTTCTACCTCCCTTATCCATCAAATATTGTTGTTTTACAGTACAGTGGTGACAGTGGGGACCGTGCAGTTTTTCAAACCCTCAAAGAGATTAAGGAGGCCAGAATCTTGAAAGAAGTTAAGGAAAGGACAAGGCGAAGGTTAAAGGATTGGTTTTCTCTTTGAAATCCATACATCACATTGAAATGTGATGTAATGAATGATGGTTCCCGTCATCTACAACTGTTCATAGCGCGACGTTTCTGAACGCTTCACTACTGAGTCACCTACAACCCTGCTGCTTCTGACTGTCTAACGTTTTACATATGACGTCAGGGTCTTGAACATCACATTTAACTCAAGCACATTTAATATCACGCACCACTTGAATACTTTTACTCAGAGTACAATGTTAAATGGGAGGGAACATGACCAGTCCAACTTCCACATTGCTTCCAGGACGGGATGTTCTCACGCTAAGAGCTGTGTCTTCCCCCTTTGGCGTCTTTTATCGTCTTCTCTCATCTTTCCGCTGCTGTCTGGTATATCTCCTGACTCAGCCATTGGATACGAGGTAATGTGAGAGCAGGAAGTGTCCTGCCTCGTGGCGTCGCCGTTCCTCCTCTCATCACTTTAACCAAGCATTCCTCCCTGCCATGCGACTGTAATCCCCAAATATCTACAACGAGTGTGCATGTGTGTGTGAGTGTGTGTGTGTGTGTGTGTGTGTGTGTGTGTGTGTGTGTATGTGTGTGTGTGTGTGTGTGTGTGTGTGTGTGTGTGTGTGTGTGTGTGTGTGTGTGTGTGTGTGTGTGTGTGTGTGTGTGTGTGTACCTGTACAACTTGAGAGTCAGGGTTCCATAGACGGTAGCGAAGCCCAGCATTCGAACCCACCTCAGCAAGATGCAGCGGAATACACTGGGCTGGAAATACAGTATTAAAACCTGGAAAGGAAGAAAGAAGGAAAGAAAGAAAGAAAGGAAGAAAGAAAGAAAACAAAACATCAAGTCACATGAAGTCAAACGGCATCACGCTCTCCTATAATATCTACAATAAACTGTGGAGGAGTCATTAAACGTCATAAGGCATCTTTATCCTTTGGTAAATAACTAAGAAGTTTCTGAAAGAAAGGAAAAGAAAAGGTGCAGCCCCCCCGCTATGTGTTTCATCTGAATAGTAATGGATTTTCTATCCCAATTAACACGCAGCCAGAGGAGGCCCCTGCCTGCGTCTCCTCTCATGGGACCGCCCTAAAAAAAAGAACCCAGAACAGTCTGGTTGAAGTATCGGTGTATTCGATTGTACAACTGATTGGCCGCTGTATGCCAGAGTACCTGTCCACCCCTGGCTGGCTGCACGTTATCCCTTACAATAATATGCATGTGTGCGGGTGAACTAAATGAAGCTTTAAGCATCTTCCTTCTTCCTCACACTGATGCAGGTTTCCTCCACCTAGGACAGAGATGACCTGCAGTACGACAGTAGAGCAGAGAGTGCAGCTGCGTCCGGCCTCCCGCGGTCCTGCGGAGCATCTGCTATCATCCTCCTGTAGGATCCCTGAGTAGGAGGGAGCGAGTCCATCGGTTTCATTAGCAAAACCACCTCAGGCGTGATTAAATTGCTTTGTAGACCCAACTGGCTATTCCTGCAAACCCATACTGTGAGCTGGTAATTAACACTCTGGCCATGTTGGGGTCTTCAACACCACTAATGTAATAGTCACATTTGAGTGTAACCTTGGATGTGTTGTGCGGAGGCCTTGAGGTTACACCAAAAATAGACTTGGTGTGACTTAATGCCTTGTGAAAAATCAAAGTATAATTATACCCAAGCTTTCCCAACTCGGCAACCCGTCATGGAGGTGGAGCCCAATTGTCTACACAATTTGTATTGCGTGATTGCACAACAACCAATCCAATCCAGCGCTGTAAAAGAATGGAATGGATTTACCAGCCAGTCTGTCATAACAGACCAGTGATTCTCAACATTTTTCATATAAAGGAATTTGATATGGATCCCATTGGATAAGATTTTTTTTTTTTTAATGTGAATTGCTGTCATCTAAACCTCCATACTGGTCTATACTACAGTTAGTGATATAACAGTGAAACTTTGATCAGAACGGTCATTACTGTACATTCTCTCTAATTGTGCTGCAATATTAATCCTATTGCTGAGGACCCCCTAAAACGTCTTGAATGACCCCAACGGGTCCCTGGACCCCACATTGAGAACCACTAGTAATAGACTCCCCACTGAGCTGATGTTCTTTCCTGGAGTCAGTAGATTATCATAGATAGAGTCAATGTATTATGGTAGTATTTTATAGGCCTTATCTTGACTTTTACTGAGAACATATTCTGCACCCGCTCCTTGGAAAAGCCTCCCGGAGGATTTCGGATCAGAGGAATCTATAATGTCTTTAAAGGGGACCTATTACAATCCTTTTCGACAAGTTAATAGGTCTCTGAGGTCCGAAAAGTTTTTTTTTTACTGAAAATACCATTCCGATTATTCATACATTCTAGCCATTCTAACAGGCCTCTAAACCCTTCCGCTGTTGCGCTGTTTCTGTGGGTGGTACCTCCCTCCTGAAGCGTGAACTTTCACTGATTTCACCTCATCGGTCCACCAAAATCGGTCTCTGAACAAATTTAAGGCGAGAAATAAGCAATCCAGTTCCTGAATCTTCACTCATATTCATCGATGGCCAAATTTAAAAGTTTGTTCTGACTTTCGTGCTCACCATGCTTTGAGCTTGTGGGGGGCATTGCACAAGGCTTTTTTGTTTCATTCAATGAGTAAACGTCGGAAAATAAAATAAAATAGATCAAATAAATACATCTATAATGAAAACACACTGTTTGTATTGATTTTGTTTGGAGAAATGCGCAGCAGATAGCGCATAGCCGCAGAATTATTTTTTAAATACTTACATTTCCCTCGTCTGCTGTTTATTCACGGACAGTTGGTATTAATTCCGCTTTCTTTAAAAGATTTGTGCTGGAAGCCAACAGAGCAGTTCCCACCAGCACTTGGAAATACATCAGCCGTAGGTGGAGTTCACATCGTATGCAAGCTACTACGACTAACTATATACAGTATACAAATTCATATCATAAGGATATACTCCTTTAAATGAATCATCTTGTAAAGTTACCGAACATGTACCAACTAGAGATGCACCGATTGCAATTGTCTTGACTGATTCCGTTTTCCGATTTTTAAAAAGTCGCACCTGCAGATTCTGATTTTCATTCAATTGTATGTTCACAATAAAACAATGACGATTTAAAATCTTTTACATTGTCATCCGATCATTTTGAGTTTATATCCGTGATTGGGGAAATCACATTTTCTTACCATTTGGTCTCATTGTATATATCTGCTGTACGCCGATGACAAGTACATCATGTGATCTGATCACACTTATGCCATAAAGGATGGCTGCACATACTGACAACTGCTGCAATTTTCAGTTCCTACAATATCGAGATTGCTGATTTTGACCCTGTTTATTATTGTTTATTGTTCATTATGGAACAATAATAGAACATAAAACTGTCACAGAGTTCCAATAAAATAGAATATGGGACTGTAACTAAGTTTCAGTATAATTCAACCTGTAACTGTACACAACATATAACTAACATGGAAATGTCCAGTTCAAAATCCATATGAAAGTATCTTTCACTTTTAAGTGCAAACATAACTTTCTATGATATTTATATGGAACTTGCCAAAAAAAACCTCATAATAAATGACCGACTCTTCTCAGTCTCGTTCACTGGAACTCATCCTGGATTAAACCAACTGAATCAAATGGAACGACTCGTTTTACTCAGTGACTCGTCCAGAACTTAGTCTAAAAAATTGTCAAAGCTTTCATCAGGATCGGAGCTGGTGCACCAGGAACAACCAGAGCTGACGCTCCATTGTAGTGACAGCGATAGATACGCAGTCCGCACAATTCAGAATGCTGTCAATGGCTCTGAAGGCAGCTTCACGGGATCTTCAAGACGACGAGGAGCGCGGAGAAATGCCAAGCGTGCTGCCAAACGCACACAACACGGACACGAAGCAACTGCTGACTGCCTTCCAAAAAAAAAAAAACCATGAAAGGTGCCAAAAACACAGGCAACTGAGGCAACGTGATTATCTGGCCATTGCAGATACACTGCGATTTCCCCAGTGGGGCTGTTCATGTTAATTGGATTAGCGGAGGCATTCATATGTTCCCCGAGGTTGCAGCCAAGACACAGGCATGTGCATGTTTTTGCAGACTAGGAATCAGTCAAGTGACGTGGGGGGGGGGAGCGGCAGGAGACGCGCCCCCCCATTCCTCAGACACTCGGACCACGCGAACGTCATGTGAGGGTCCAAGCTGTTGGATGCAGGAGTCGCAGGTAGATTTGGGAAAAAAAAAACCAAAAACATTTATTGACCAAAAAAAAAATCTCAAATGCAGGGGGAGGGACTTAGAAAGTACCCGAATCTTAACATGGGATCCAATTAAAAATGACGTCAAAATAGCTTAAAGAGGGGTTAACATGAAGAAGATTAGACACACAAAACAGATCGAACCAAAATGAAACAGGAGGGGGCATAGCAAAACCAAAATAGGCACACAAGGATTGAAAGAAATATCAGGAACAAGAATATTAAATTGCAAATATCATTGAAAAAACAATACAACTAAATAACATGAATTGTGTAAATGAGGGCAAAATAAATCCAAAAAAATGAAACTATTAAAAGGATTATTGTTAAAGTAAATTAACAACCCCCCCCCCGCCCCCCCAAAAAGTACAGTTGCAAAATATACACAAGAAAACAAACTGGGAATAAGTCCACCTCCCAAATCCCTGCGATTCAGCCTTTCAGCCATTCACACACACTCATATATCGAGGGAGAATGAGAGTTTTGGGGTTAAGAGTCTCAAGGCTCCAGTGGAAAAAACCTTGACACTTTTTCCAGGAGCCGAGGGAACAGACAACAACTCACACACACACACACACACACACACACACACACGTTCCTTGGGTACGCTCTCCGTCACAGCATTGCGTACTGTAGTTCCACTGATTCCACAGTGCCCTGTAGCAAGTTACTCAGCTGATGCGTCACCTGCTGCGGGACGGCAGAAAAACATCTTAATCGAAATAACACGCTGGGATGTTTTCCTCAGTGAAGTAGTTTTAATGGGGGATGGAGTCCGCGGGGATGGAGCCGTGGCACGAGGAGGTGAGTAAAAAAAAAACGCACCGTGGGGATACACAGTTCATGACACTCATTTAGATTACGTGCAACTGGCAGGTGGACCTGCTGTCACACGGAGGCTGAAGGGAGGAGCTGCTGCTGCTGTTGTTGTTGTTGTTGTTGTTGTTGTTGTTGTTGTTGTTGTTGGAGACGAGGGGGAGATTTGAGTGTGTTGATCCCTTCATCCAGGCATGACCCTCTGCTGCCACACGTTATGTTTCTGATCCATTAAACCACTGTTTCCCTAAATGGTACTTTGGGGTTCCTGCGGGGAGGCGGGGGTGCGGAGTAGCTAATTTGGAAAATTTATACCTGTTACTCTTAAAAAATATTTGTTCTATATGATGTTTTAAAATGTAGAAAAAGAAAACCTCAGAAAATCTGTAAACAAACACAAGGTTGATAGCCTGCAGCTCGTGTGCTACAGCACATTTTTTAATTTAACGAACATATCATCTATATAAGTATCTGCACCATGCACCCGTTTAATGTTCATGTAAACATTGCACACATATACACATCATTGAAATAAATGTTCTTTCTTTTTCTCCCAAAATCTTTTGGTGCCAGTGAAGGGGGTAATCAGCTGGAAAAAAAATCTTTTAGAGGGGGGTACACTACTAAACACAACTTGAGAACCACTGCATTAAACAGTTGAAGAGCCTTTAAAACCTGAAGTTTCAGTTTGTCCACCCCCTTTGAAAAATGCTCAGGAGGGAGACGGTAGAGCTGTCACAGTGGGTACATTCCACAATCATATGTTTCCAATCCGAATTTTGAAACAAGGTTAGAAATCTCCCAATAAATAGAATGTGAATACAGTGAGTTGAGGAGAGTTAATCGTCAACCCAGATTTTTATGTCTTCCAGTGCTGCAAATACATGGCTGTTCTGCAGTAGATAGACATGGACCATTACAAGTTTTATTTTATTACACTACTAAATAAATGAAGTAAAGTTAGTGATACAAGAGTGAAGAAAGTAAGTTAATATATTTCCCTTCATTTAGATTGATTATTATATTATACTAGGAAGGGGCTGATTTTAATTTTTCGCCACCCATGCCAATTTTGAGTCCTAAACATTAGTATTAACCGATACTGAGGATCAATACCGACTACCAAACTGGGTCAGGGGTCATTAGAACATAATGATTCTACATGTGATCAATTTTTTTAAATTGTAGACATAGTGTATCTATGTGCCAAAAATAAGAAAAACTTGTCCAATGTCCTATTTTAGTCAGAATAACCAAGGGTTTCAGTGCAGATTCTGGTACCAGTTCATCCCTAAAATCCACTTTTACTAACCCCCCTCCCCTCTTTGTAGAAATGGCTCAATTCGAGAAAGATTCGATGAATCACATTGTACTGTATATCCGCTATATGAAAACCAATGTATTACTCAGTAACCCTGCAATCCACCAGGCGCTGCGCTTGGACCCACCAGGGGGTCGTGACCCACAGTTTGAAAACCACTACTGCAGTATAATCCACCTCCTGATGTGCACTGGACGCCGAGCGGGAACCCACGCTTCGGATTTCTGGTAAAGAGGGAGAAGGGTGCTGACCACTGTCCACGTAGGCTGTAACCTGCCCCCTGCGTGCACAGACACATGCACACACACTTGCATGTACACACACACACACACACACATGCACACACACACACACACACACACACACACACACACACACACGCACATGCACACACACTCTTCCTCAAACCTTGACATTAATAATCAATGCTAAGTGCTGAGAACCTTTGGACCCCATCTTATGGGAGATTAAGGATATCAGGTGTCCGTGTGCCTGTCTGCTTGCAAGTGTGTGTGTGTGTGTGTCTGTGTGTGTGTGTGTGTGTGTGTGTGTGTGTGTGTGTGTGTGTGTGTCTCTATGCACGAGGAGGAGGGATTGACAGGCTCAGTTTCCTGTATACCTTTCTAATGCTCGTCAATATCAAGGAGACCATTATCAACACACACACACATACACACACACACACACACACACACACACACACACATGCACACGAACGCAGGCATATTCTTGGCCTGCCTTCACCCCCGCGCCTCCTCTCAGTTACAGTGAGTAAAGTGCTTTGGGAATGCTGAGTGAGCAGCTTCATCATCGCTGCCGCGCATTACAACTCACATCTGAAACATCCCACCATATTTGGATGGATGGATTGATAGAGAGACTGACAGAGAGAGAGAGAGAGAGAGAGAGAGAGAGAGAGAGAGAGAGAGAGAGAGATGTTCAGCACTTTTCTTGCTCTCCTTCAGACGGGGAGTGTCTCCATGGGGGGTCCAGGTTGGTGAGCTGGTCCTGGCGTCTCATCTGTTGACCTCGCCACCGGGCTCCCAGGACACACGACCTGATTCTAGCGGGTGGGGCCTCCGTCATGGAAAAAGAAAAACAAAGCTCCGTCGTGTGTGAACTACAAACAGAACAGTCTGTTCCACGGGTGCACCGCCAGGGGATGAGGAGGCGTCCATGTCCCACAAGGAGAGGACGGGAGAGGAGGGGGAGGACGCGTAGGAAGGTGGAGGAAGAGGAGGAAGGGAAGGCAGGTGGGAGGAAGTAGGAGGAAGGGGGAGGAAGGATTGGAAGAGGAGGAAGAGGAGGAAAAGGATGAAGGGGGAGGAAGAGAAGGGGGAGGAAGGGGGGGAGAGGATAGGAAGGGGAGCAAGGGGAGGAAGTAGGAAGTAGGAAGCAGCAGTGGACTTGATTTCTCTGAGCTTTGAATTTCTCTGAATCCTTTTTCTCTTATCCTTGAATGAACTGATGATTAACTACTGTAGTACAGTAACTGACACAGAAATAAGCCAGTATGTGGCTTTTTCCATATTTATACCATGGTTATTACGTATTAGGAGCTATTAAGCGCTAGGATCAGATATTACAACAGAGGAGCTGGAATCAGAGACCACAGTCACAGAAAACCACTGCAAATGGCCTTGAAAACCACACAACAAGGCCCTTGAGCTTGAGGGAGTCGCTGAACGACAGAAACATGACTCTTATGAATTAAGAATAAGAGAAATCGTGATCACCCATTTTCCTCCGTCTTTATATCCGTGCTCCTCAAAGACCACAGTTGTTATATGTGTGCGCAGAAGAGACTGAAAATCTGTAAATGTCCGTCCTTCACTGTGCGTTGCCCACTCTTTTCATCGCCCCCTTAATGGCAAAATAGTGGGGTTTTTTTCCCCCGAGCGGGCTCCAGCACGTAAGGGGTCGCAACCTCCAAATGTGAAACCCAACGATGCCTGTCTATCCTCAACACACTGCGTCCCTCACTGTGAGACTGGGGGGGCAAGCTGCGATCGGCGGGTGGAGAAGGAATGGACGACGGGGCAAGAGTGGCCCCTCGCAGCCTCTCCCACCCACTTCACTCATTCAATCAACGCCGAGTCTTTTCATTTGCAATTATCCTTTTCTCGCGCAACCAGCCGGCCCGGCGCTCGGGGCTCGCGGCATCGTCTCCGGAGAGGGGCGGCGACCCCCAGGCGCCCATACGGTCGCGGAGCCAGATGGGTTTTCCAGCGAGCAGCTCTGTGTGGTCGGCTCCTCTCGTCCCTTTTTTTTATTTTTATTTTTTTTAATCAAGATGAAGTTACAGTAACGAACGGTAACGCTGAAACCGCGACCCCGGTTTTCTTTTCATTTTTTTGTGTTTTTTGTTTTCACCGAAAGGGAAGCAGGGCAGTTCCCCTCCGTTTGAAACCGGACCGGTATGGCCACATTCATTCATTCAGTTCAGGAAGTTCAAATTTAAATTTAATAATTTCCGATGAGAGAGTGTGATCACTGCATCCTTGAATTGTTTGCTGTAGACGTTGGATTTTTACAGCTTTTTTACAGAAAAATACATAAGTTCACTATTTATTTTATTAATCTGACAAAGAAATTAATATGAAAAAAAGTTTTTGATGCTGTTAGAAATGTACAGACTATTATTATTATTATTATGAAAATTCAAGATCAAAATTTGCTCTAACGACGATGGACAAATGACACTTATTCTTTGAGGTTGTTCAGCAGCGCAAGGCTTCTTCATACAAACAATGCGATTGGTTCACGGGTCATTTGAAGCGAAGGTTCATTTTTAAAGGTTGAGAGCTTTCAACCAACAGCGGTTAATGCATTCACACCTAAATATATGGTTAAACAGTACTTTTTGTTTTGATACTTCAGTACATTTCATATCAAGTACTGTTCATTTGATAAACCCCGAAATCTCTTATTTTGGTTTGGTAATGGTAGAGTTAAGAGATGAACTGGTCCCAAGTGTCAATAATGTAGCAAACATTGTCCATTTCCAGTGATTCCGCTGTCGGGTTTAAACAGATGACTCACTAGATCTAACTGGCTCAAATTGGCACCAAGTAACATTTAGAACCCCATTTCATACGTCAAGCAGAGTCCGATTTATTTATTTTACAGCAGTCTATAATCACAGAAGATCATCAAAGGGCTTCCCGAGCTTCACATTTCACAAAGAAATCAATCGGCATCCCCCTGTCTTAACCTCCACAAGAAAAAACTGCCAGAAAAAACATTTTGGCACCGGATTAAGGCTTTGCCCGTTGACCCTCGTGTGGGGCCTAGCCAGATTTCAGCATTTATACAATGGAGGATATTTCGGAATTTAACAAGAGTACAATGTACATTTTAAAGACACCATCAGACCTCGGTGTCAGTTCCCAGACGTCAGGCGATTAGGCATCGTTGCTCAGTTTCTGTGGCTGTATTTTCCAATGAGCAGTTATACCAGACCTTTGTTTTTTCCTGACGCGAGGGTGTCCTAAAATGTACGCTCTACAAGGGGTGGGTCAAACCAGGAGTTTTTTTTAATATAAAAATATATATATATATTCTTATTTATATTTTTATTTTTTTTTATATTTTTTTTGCATTTTTTTATTAATTTATTTTAAATTATTTTAAAGGAACCTGTTTCACGTCGTGAATAAGACAGCTGCTGCTGCTGCTGCTGCTGCTGCTGCTGCTGCTGCTGCTGCTGCTGCTGCTGCTGCTGCTGCTGCTGCTGCTGCTGCTGCTGCTGCTGCTGCTGCTGCTGCTGCTGCTGCTGCTGCTGCTGCTGCTCAAAGTCGTGGACTCCTGCTGATTTCAACACTCTTTACCAAAAAAAAAAATCCCCAAAAAAACCTCAAATCGGTTACAGTGTTACTTGGTACTCTGAGCCCCGTTGACACACTGTCGACATTAAAAGGAGATGGCACCCATTGCTCCCTCTCCACAGAGCTCTGACTCATTACCGCTCTGGAAATACTCCGTCGCCATCCGGCCAGGTCACGCTTCCACAACCGCGACGTGGCGCCCACCTCGGCACCGCACGGAGAGCGCGCAGGTCATTTTGTGCTCAAGGGCTTGCGATAATTACCTATTGCTGTGGGGTACACTCAGCAAATTGCATGTTGGGAAAATGAAGCGGATTGGGTGGAGGGATTCTTTTTTTTTTTTTTTTTTTTTTTTCCTCTTGTGGAGGGTGGGGGGGATTCTTTAAATAGAAAGACACCGACAAAGAGCTTGGCTGTTTGTAATTGACTTGTAATGTGAAGGTAATAAACATGCAAATGTGAACGTGTGTGTGTGTGTGTGTGTGTGTGTGTGTGTGTGTGTGTGCGTGTGTGTGTGTGTGTGTGTGTGTGTGTGTGTGTGTTTGTGCGTGCGTGGAGCCAGGCATTCAATAGAGAGGATGAATGCCTGAGGGACTGATTCCCTCGGCGAAAGCCCTTCCTGTCAAGGTCAGAGCCCCACCGAGTATCGATCACCCAGGCCTGAAGAGTTCCTCCCTCGCGCCGCGAATTGAGTCGGCTGTGCTCGTCGGGTATGAAAGACGTCCCTGCCGAATCGTTGGGGTCCCTCAACCGTGTCTCACAAAGCAGTCAAAAAGATTTTAACCACGGGCTCGTCGGGCAATCTGTTTTGCTAAATGCACGAGGAAGGGCTCCGGTTCGAGGGAAATCGGCTTGTCAAAGTTCGCCGGGATCCTGGGGGCTCCCTCGTGAGGGCAGGGCTGGCGAAAAAGGTGTTTTTTGTGGAATTCCCACTGGCTTCCAAATGGGTCCTTGTGACACACCCTCATGTTAAAATAAAAATACTGGCAAAGTAACTTTTAGTCGATTTTATCAGCTGTCTATTGGTTGCTTGAAATAGGCTCCAAAATGACTTGAGGTGCAATAACCTCAGCCGACCTTGTTCAAAGATGACCGAAAACTTTCATTCCCTCCAGGATGTTGAGATGGAGACATTTATGGGAGGTTTATGGGATGCATCGTTTTCCTTCGTGAGAACAAGGAGAAAAAGCCAGTTCTAGTTCATCATTTAGGCATGAAATGTGCAAAAAAAAAAAGTTTCCATAAGTTAGACTTGGACGAATGACTTTTCGACTTTTGAGTAGGGACATGGTACATGGGACATGACAAAGGACTCGCTTACTTGCGGCGTGCTGGCAGACTCCACTGGATTAAATAATTAATCGGCTCTCCTTTTAGAGCTGACCGAAGAAGTTCAACATTTTTGTTGTTGGTACCACAGGCTGCAGGAAGCATTGGACACAGGTTTTCAATTGGTTTCTGAAGAGACGTCACATCATGTAAAGAGCCAAAGGATTATATCAGCGTTATTTAGTATAAAGACTATGCATTTATTTGACTTAAAATATTGCTTGACACTCCCCTACCCTAGTGAGCATTTGAAGGCAGGGTTAGGGGTTAGGGGTTAGGGGTGAGGGTTAGGGGTTAGGGGTTAAGGGTTAGGGGTTAGGAGTTAGGGGTTAGAGGTTAGAGGTTAGGGGTTGGGGGTTAGAGGTTAGGAGTTGGGGGCTAGCGTTTAGGGGTTAGGGGTCAGGGGTTAGGGGTTACAAGTGAGGGGTTAGAGGTTAGGGGTTGGGGGCTAGGGGTAAGGGGCAAGGGGTTGAGGTCGATTGTTTATCCTGTGCACTTGTTATTAGGAAATGCATTGTAAACATGCTTCTCTGAAAGTTACGGTTGTTGTAGGCAGAGTTTCGGTTTTCCGGCAATTGCTGGTTTTTGACTGGGAAAATCTGTTTAAGTCTGACAAATTTAAATCTCTCCGGTCATAATGTTCAGTGATAATAATACCTTCTAAGCACAATTGTAATTTGTGCTGGGTGATAAAACAATAACGATAATTATCACCATGTTTCTTTGTCTAAATAAAAAAAATAGACTCAATCATTTCGAAAAAAAAATGTTGCAACGGCTAAGCCAATCAGTTTGGATGATCTAAAGCTGATCTTTCACCTCTGACCAATCACGTTTGTTGATTTAGAAATAAGCAGGTTGCGCTTGTAAACACAGTAAACACGGAGCAGAGACAGAGAAGCAACGTCCAGAACTCTGAGAAGAAACAGAAAGATGACGTATGGTTGAAAACAGGGACACATACATCCATAGTTTGCTGATTTTTGGGATATTTAAGTTTGACCCAAAGGAGACGGTAAATATTCATTATGTTGCAAAATATGTCGACAAGACGTCGACACCACAAACGGTATTATTTATTTAGACCTAGTTGTAATATTGAATTTTTTTTGATTTTACCAAAATTTGATTTTGGATGAATGTTAATTAAAGCAGCAGCAATTGTTACTTATTGTTCACAAACAGAAATTATTTGGTTTCAAATCAGAATATTTAAAATTTTTATTCATTTATTTTTAAAATGGCGTTAACTGATGGGACTTATTATATTTTGAATATTCAATAAAAATGATTAGAAATGTATATGCCTTGAAGATTCATTCATTCAGTCATTCTCTTTAAAGCCTGCTTAGCAATTATTTTTAAGCTAAATAAACACAGATGATATTTGATCGGAATCTCTCCTATTTGTCGGGGACATTTAAATCTTCCACGTTGACCGGCACCAATTTGTTCAAATGGAAACTCTGCTACGGGCTCTAAATAATTCAGGAAGTCGCCGCCTCAGACACTTTCAATCATCTTTTTTAATTAATCTTTACCCCATTTGTTCTAACGGAAACTGCGGCAGGAAGCTTTCCGTAGTCCCGCGCGTCGACTCCAGTCCGCCCCAGGACACCGGATGGCGGCATTTCTGGGGTCGGACGAAAATGGAGGGACAACGAAAACAACTCGTAATCAACGAGCAACCATGGCGTTGGATGGCTATCAGGATTTTGACGTTTCAAGCCCTGGGAAAGAGGCCGAAAGGGCAGAAGAGACAACTCACAGCCATTTATCACGTCCTCCTCCGTCTGAGAGAGCGGCCCCAGGAACTGCTCTCTCACAACAAAGCCCTCGCACCACTTTGAATGTTTTGACGTTTCGTGCCTCACTTCCCCGTGGGCATTGGCTGCTCGTTTGATACCTTAAGTCGGGGTTTTCTTTTGTCCCTGTGATCTATGATATACACCTCTGGGTGAAAGATTGGGAGACATGGCCGAAGTGAGAGGTGGTAACAGCGAGGGGGGTGGGGTGGAGCGGGGTCGAGTGGGGTGGGGTGGGGGGAGGGTGTGGCGGTAGCAACGAATCCATTTTGATATGAAAGCTGACACTATGGGAGGGGCAGCTCGCTGTGCAGTGGTAATGGTTTCTCCAGCTTCTCCTGCTCGGCCCGAGGTGGAGCCCGGTGTAGATTACATCCAGCTCATACAGCCAGGACCACAGGACACACAGCGCTCGCATCGCTCCTCTCCTCCTCCTCATCATTACTCCTTCCTCTCCTCCTCCTCCTCCTCCACCTCAACTTCATCACTCCTTCCTCCACCGCCTCATCATCAGTCCTTCCTCTCCTCCTCCTCATCATCACTCCTTCCTCTCCTTCTCCTCCTCCACCTTATCATCACCACTCCTTCCTCCACCTCCTCATCATCACCCCTTCCTCTCCTCCTATTCATCATCACTCCTTCCTCTCTTCCTACTCCGAATCACTCCTTCCTCTCCTCCTCATCACACCTTCCTCTCCTCCTTCTCCTCATCATCATCATCACTCCTTCTTCTCCTCCTCCTCTCCTCCTCATGATCACTTCTTCCTCTCCTCCTCCTCATCACTCCTTCCAATCCTCCTCCTCATCATCATCAGTCCTTCCTCTTCTCCTCCTCCACCTCATCATCATCACTCCTTCCTCTTCTCCTCCTCCACCTCATCATCATCACTCCTTCCTCCACCTCCTCACTATCACTCCTTCCTCTCCTCCTCCTCATCATCACTCCTTCCTCTCTTCCTCCTCTGAATCAATCCTTCCTCTCCTCCTTCTCCTCATCATCATCATCACTCCTTTCTCTCTTCCTCCTCATCACTCCTTCCTCTCATCCTCCTTCTCCTCATGATTACTCCTTCCTGTCCTCCTTCTCATCATGATCACTCCTTCCTCTCCTCCTCATCACTCCTTCCAATCCTACCCCTCATCATCATCACTCCTTCCTCTTCTTCTCCTACGCTTCATCATTATTCCTTCCTCTCCTCTTCCTCCTCATCATCACTCCTTCCTCTCCTCCTCCTCATCATCACCATCCTCATCATCCTTCCTCTCCTCCCCATTCTCATCCTCCTCATCACTCCTTCCTGCCCTCCATCATCACTGCTTCCTCTCCTCCTCCTCGTCATTTGTTCCCACAGAATAGGTTCTATCTATCTATCTATCTATCTATCTATCTATCTATCTATCTATCTATCTATCTATCTATCTATCTATCTATCTATCTATCTATCTATCTATCTATCTGTAAACCTTCTATCTTTTCTATTCCACACACACAAGGTGAAGTGGTGCGTGTTCTCAGCTCGACCTTGTCACCTGCCGGTGTTTTTTGCTTTCCGTTTCTGTGATGCCACGTGCACTTGAGCCTCCCTGCACGGGGGAAGCAGGGAAGCGCAGGATGGTGGCTCTCTCCAAAAACACTTACACCGTCTCCCAGATCCACTTAGGTGGCAACAGCTTGGACGGAAGGCAGAGAGTGGAGGGAGGGCAGACTGCGCTTCATGGCCTGTCAGGTCAGGATGCATTATCTCCTGCAGGACTGTTTCTCATTACCCTCCCCACTGACGCGGAATGACATCCTGTCTACCACACACACACACACACACACACACACACACACACACACACACACACACACACACAGACACACACACGGACGTACGCACGCACGCACACACATACACACGCACACACACACACAAGCACACACAGGTACGTACACACACATACACAAGCTCGCACACACGCACAAGCTCGCACACACACACACACACACACACACACACACATGTACGCACGCACGCACGCACACACACACATACACACACATGCACACACACACACAAACACACAAAGGTACGCACACACACAGCCACACACACACACACACACAATGAGGCCCGGGCTCTGTGGAGCCGCCTCCTCGGCCCTGCTCGGCACCCCGACACAAGGAGCTGGAGATTAGACGGGTGGCAGGAGGAGCAGAGGGCAGGACGAGCGCTGACTTTTTTGGGTGGAGGAGATTTGAGGTTTAGATGTTTGCGCTTGAACGGGTGTCTTGCAGATTCCCACCAAGCCTATGGTAGGCTCAGTAGTGGCCGAGTATTTGGGGAGGTGAGGCCAAGTCGAGTCCGAAAACTGAGCCAAGGGCCATAAGATAAATCTTTACTCATCCTCAAGGAAATGGCCACGGCAACAGTTCAACAAAAAAACTAAATGGAAAAGTGTGGGAAAAATTTAAAAATGTGCAGAAAAATAACAAATAATAATAAAGATGGGAAAACATAGTAATATACTCAATATTAAATATTTTAAGGTGGTCAGTCCAACTGAACATTGTCAAATAGAAATATGTCTGCTTGACTAAAACTGAAAATCAATTGCTCTATATTTAGCTCCTTCTTTGTTCAGTATTTACTTAAAAGATAAAGTGCAGTTTTGCTTTTGTACTCATTATTTACTAGTGTGTGTGTGTGTGTGTGTGTGTGTGTATGTGTGTGTGTGTGTGTGTGTGTGTGTGTGTGTGTGTGTGTGTTTGTGTGTGTGTGTGTGTTTGTGTGTGTGTGTGTCATTAATGTGAGTGATAAAAAAAACACTGCCTGCATAATATTTTGAAGGGGGGGGGGGGCTCATTCACTCATGGGCTTTATTTATTTTAATGAGTGATGAGTGGTCACTTTTTCAAAGAGAATGCGCACCGAGTACTCACTGTGGAGTACTTGCTGATGCAGAGTACATACACAACACAATGATAGTGGGATCGTCCATCATTTTAGCTAATTGATTTAGTCGCTGTTTTGTAGGAATAAAATCGGATCTAACATGGAATGGGAACTGCATCACACTATGTTGTTATTTGGGTTTAATTATATGTTGTTGATTTTTTTTTTTTAACAAGCATGAGTACACTTGCACAGTTGATTCCAGAATCCCTCGTATTTTGATCCAAAAGAAAAATCCAGACACGCAGACAGAGACGAGATGGGGGGAGAAGGAAGGGGAAGACATTTCCTCTCGGCGAGATGCGCATGATGCAGCAAGGAGAGCCTGCCAAAGTGACAGAACTCGACAAAGACAAATAGTTTCCTTACGTTTCTTTCAGGTCAGAGTGAGAGTGTCAATTCACAGACCAGCGGAACGAGCATGGGGAAAAGGCAGTAAATACTATATATATATATATATATATCTATATATATATATATATATATATATACAAATATATATATATGCATAAATCATTTAATCGCCGATCACATGCATCCATCTGGATTCGTCATTTTAAGTATAGTCAGAAGACTACGACTACGTTTCCTCCATTTATCATTGTCTATCTGTGTTTTAGTTGATGCAACATTATAAAACAAGGCCATCAGTGATAATATTTTCCCGGGTGTAAATGGTCTTTTATACTTTTTGCATTTTATATGTTAGGTTTTATGTGTCTTCTCTGTAAAATTGGCTAAAATTTCTCCTGAATTCCAATGAGATGATCTAAAATAAAGGTCAAATAAAACAAATAAATTGACATATAAAATAGGTAGAACCTAATGACTTCATTTCTGGAATATTCTTTTATGTGGCGTAAATGAGGCGTAGCTTACAGAGCTAGTTCGGTCAGACAACTTGACTGCGCAACACGCTTCCACGCCCTTATATGGGCTGGCCTGTTTAAGCAGCAAATCCCTCTTTCCCTACCCGCTTTGCTTGCTGTGTTGCTACGCTCCCTCCAACTCCCCTGCCTCCACCTGTTGGCCTCTAGTCTCCCATCCAATGGGGGGATTCGAGTTCATCACTCCAATATTTCTAGCTCATTCAGAATGCCTATGCTTTCTGTACACTTCCCGGGAGCGATGAGCAGTAGAGCCCAAACGCACAAACTCAAAAGACGCTAAATACATAAAGATAATTTTAAATTCAATTTAAGAGTTGTCTGTCAGAAATGTCATTACATCATTGCAATACAACTTCAAACACTCCGCTCTTCGATGAAAATGAAAATGAAGCCTTGTCTCAAGAGGTGATGAGCTGGAAACGCTGCTCTCTAGCTTCTACCCACAGTGGCCGCTGAAGTAGCTTAAAATTCCAAACTGCTCGTGTGGTGCGTGGAAAACACAAAGAAACGGTATTTGAGCCAACATTTTATCATGATATTGCTTCATAATGAGGCATATGTGTGTGTGTGTGTGTGTGTGTGCTTGCACACAGGGTGCGTGTGATGCGTCTTGTGCGGTAGTGCATGTGTAGCAGTAGTAGTGTTTGTAGCTTGTGCATGTGTCTGTGCATGCTGCATGTCGCTTCTGCTTGTTGTGCTTTGCTTTCAGCTACTGCCGCCGGCTAGCCCTCCTTGCAGGGGGCGAAAAGAGGAGCCGAGCCGTAAGCCTCCTCCTGCTGGTATACAGCCTCTCCACCACCAAGACCCATGCAGTGCCTCCCAGCGGCCACACACGGTAACTGGGACTATGCAGTCCCAGGCTAAACTGTAGGGGATCAAGGAGCAGCAGTGCGCCCCATAGACGCGGTGCGCAGGCCCACCGGCGAGTTGACACGCCCTGGTGCCCGTCAACCACTGTCCCAACTATGGGTAAAATAGTGCTCACCAAATCACTCCTAACCAAAACCACAGGCGTTGCTCGCGCCTGGCTCCGCACTGTATACCATCTGAAGGTGTGCAGCAAGGGCGGATGAAGGCTTTAAGCCTGAAACGGCCTGAGTATGGCTGCGAGAAGCTGCGCCCCACAGTCATTATTAATGCGCAATGTATAGCTTCCATGGAGACACAAGACACCGTTAATCCTATACTTCCAGCGGCGGGAGTCCGCAGGAGCCACGCAGCGGACGGTGGTGCTGGTCCTCCCTTGGCAGGGCACTATGACGACTGGACCCCAAACCCTCTCCTCTGGGGAGGGAGGGTTCAGTCTGACCACAGCCCACTGTCCAATGCACTCTTGCGCTGTAGGAGGCAATGTATTATTGCCTCCTACAGCCTACAACCTACAACGCAAACACAGTGAGGGAAGAGGGAAGGTTGGAAGAACTGGCACACTGTGTCGAGGAAAGGGGAGTGGAGATCCTGGCAGTCCAGGAACATAGGAGAGTGCACACGGACCTGCCAATTAACCATCACAGAGTGGGGGGGTGCACGTTCATCACCTCATCGGCATGGCGTAATGATGCCCAAGCAGCAACAGGTGGCGTTGGACTCATGGTGAGCCCCCGAGCACGAAAGGTCCTCCGTAGAGTGCAACCACACACCAACAGGATTCTTAGTGCCGATTTCGAAGGAAACTCAGTAACAACGGTCATGAGTGTGTACTCTCCCACCACCGTGGCACTGATTGAGGAAATGGAAAGGTTCTACGATGACCTAAGAACAGCGATCCACCATGTGCCTGCTCACAACTTCCTAATAATCCTGGGGGACTTCAATGCGAGATTTGGACCGGGAGATGCACCCTTCACTTACCACGACAATACCAACCGCAACGGAGAACATCTAGCTGCCCTCCTCATGGAACATGACCTACTGGCCGTCAACACCCTGTTCCGTAAGAGGATGGGCAAGAGATGGACGTTCCAGGACCGAGCCACCAGTATGCGGCGCCAACTGGACTATATACTGGTAAGGAGGAAGTGGAGGAAGTCCATCTTGAACGCAGAGTCCTACAGCACATTCGACTCTGTAGGCTCTGATCATCGTGTGGTCTCTACAAGGCTGCGCCTGAGCTTGAGGGTCCCTATGAGCGCCCCATGGACCCGGCCCGACTGGGAGGCCTTTGCGGTAAGCCATGAACTCCAGGCCAACTACACAGCAGAGGTGAGAGCCTGCCTACATCTGCCGAGGAGGGGGAGCCAACAACCTACGAGCAGTTCCTCTCTGCTAACGAAGAGGCAACCAGGAAATGGGTGCCGACAAAGGGGAGATTCAGGGCCTCCACTAGATCTAAAGTTGTCCGAGCGCGGGCGCAGGTGGCCGAGGCACGCAGAAACTATGAGAGAGAGGGGACTGCAGAGAGTCGGGAGGAGCTGAACAGCACCAAACAACAGCTGTTCAACACCTACGACAGGATCAAAGGGGAGGAGATGTTGAAGAAAATGAAGAGGGTGGAGGCAGAACATGGCGAACAGAGATACAAGGAGACGTGGAAGGTCATAAACGAGATGAGTGGGCGCAAGAGGGCGAGAGAGGGAAAGCTGGCAGGCTGCAGCCCAGAAGAGAGAGTAACCTCCTGGTTCACCCACTTCAGGGATCTCCTGGGCACCCACCCAGCAGTGGACAAAGCTGAGGAAGAGATACCTGTAGTCCTCACAAATCTCAATCCTCTGAAAATCCTCAAGGCTTATGGGGTCCCCCCGAATCTACTCCGGGCCATAGAGGCCATGTACAAGGGCACAAGAGCCAAGGTGATAACCCCAGCTGGCATCAGCGAGGAGTTCGAAATCCTAGCAGGGGTGCAGCAGGGAGACACTCTTGCCCCCTTTCTCTTTATCATAGCTCTGGACTATGTACTCAGGAAAGCCATCAACGGGCGGGAGCAGGAGCTTGGCTTCACAATTACACCAAGGAAGTCTAGAAGAAGCTCTGCTGTAGCCTTGGCAGACCTAGACTACGCAGATGACATCTGCCTGGTGTCTGACCGCGGAGCAGGCACAGGAACTCCTGAACAGAGTGGAGGTGGAATGTGCTAAGGTTGGCCTCAGACTGAATGCAAAGAAGACTGAGGTAATCACCTATAACTTCCACATGGACCATCTGCCGATTACAACATCAGATGGCAACGCTCTGCGAGAGGTCAATGACTTACCCAAATACTTGGGTTCCTGGGTGAACTCCACAGAACAGGACCTTAAGGTCAGGAAGGCACTACCGTGGAGGGCCTTGAACGGTATGTCAAGAGGGTGGTGCTCGAATCTCTCTCGACACATAAAGCTGAGCCTATTCCACGCCACTGTGGAGTCTGTCCTCCTGTATGGCTGCGAAAGTTGGATGCTGACACCCACCCTGCAGAAGTCCCTGGATGGGTGCTACACCAGAATGCTACGAGCTGTTCTGAATGTGGACCAGAACATCCACATTACCAACAAGGACCTGTACGGGCAACTGCCAAGGCTCAGCAAGAAGGTAGCATCTAGGAGGATGAGGCTGGCTGGCCACTGCCACAGACATCGGGAGCTCCCGGCCAGCAGGCTGGTCCTATGGGAACCAACGCACGGGCATCGATCGCGAGGACGTTCAGCGCTAACGTATGTGGACGTCTTGAAGAAGGATGCGGGAGCTGAAAGCTCTTCGGAGCTGGCCGGGTGTATGGAGAACCAGAAGGATTTGAGACTCCGATGGAAGCTCGTCTGAGGACGACCGAGAGAGATATGGCAGAGTTTATGGTGGCAGCATATGGAGAAGAGCCAGCGATTCATCGGGGGCAACTCACCGCTTCGAGGGCGGCGGCCCCCCTCCAAATGGCGATCGGGGCCTGCTGCTGCTGGAAAAACACCCGGAGATACACATGCGCGGCCGCGCAAGCTAATCCCGCGATCAAATTGTGAATCACAAACGCTCGCTCTCCGCTCACCGCAGCCAGACCGAAATAGCCTTCATTTTGTCTCTTCCATTTTGCCCTTTCTAGCAGGATTCCCTCACCGGCCTGGCACTGCCGCCGCAGCCCCCGGCATCCCTGCTACAACCCCCGAATACGCTTTTTATTGTGGGCGTGGGCTGAAGTTATTGTATGTGACACTTGGGAGAGCCGAGGGGACCCGGGGTGCGGGGGCAGGAGGGGAGGGGGGGCGGGGGGGTGAGGGGTTGCCACGGGAGCTAAATGAGATGTGTCTTCTTCTACTTAATGACACTGGAATAGTTTAAAATAGAAACCGCGGCAGCTGCGGCAGAGGATGAACGTTCCTGAATCTATATTTAGATTGGGAATGACGCTTCTCGAGCTGCCAGCCGCAGCTCAGAGAGAGAGAGAGAGAGAGAGAGAGAGAGAGAGAGAGAGAGAGAGGGAGAGAGCGAAATATGGAGGGTAGTGGAGGATGGTGGAGGAGGGTGAGATGCAAATGAAAAAGGAGATCAATCTAGCGTGGCACACATAGAGCCACGGAAGGAAGCCCCTATTCTCAGAACACGTTTCCTGGAGATTTCCTTTCACATCCGAAATAGGGCCCTGCTCGCCATGGCCTCCATTTCAATATGTAAATACAGAATCATTAGAATTCACCGCCAATAATAACGTAAAACTGGGGAGTAAATATTAATGGAACGATGAATAATGTGTGACTGAGGCTTACGGTGGGGAGAAGCAATTTTAACCCCGATTCACTCTGATCACAATCGGTTTGTGTCATCGAAATAACTCGTCTGTAGGGACATGGTATTTCAGAAAAAAAAAAATTTCCATTAAAACGTTACGTCCATGTCTGAAAGAATTTTGTTTGTTTCATCCTTTAAACAGACAAGCAAAATCTGACCGGACAGTACGGTACTTCCAACGCATGAGGATTTGGGAAATGTGGCAAGAATCCAGGATTAGTATGAAGGGCCCTTTCCCCTAAAACTTGGTGACACGGACCCGCAGCGCCACCGAGCTCAACGTCTTCAACCTGCAAAGAGGCAAAAATATGTGGAGCTGCTATGACATACTAACATAATAAGTACATAAACTAGAAGCCTCATTGGCCTCAACCACCGCCTGCAAAGGACAGTGAACACTCAGGCAGATGGAGGCAGGAACCATTCAAAATAGACCCAATACTTGTGAGGTCTGGGTGGTGGGGGTAGGTTGGAAATGGATTATTCGGTCAGAATCTTGGTCCACTGTTACGCAAATAATAATATTGAAGAAGTCAAGCGGTGAGTTGGTGACAGCTACAGTTGTGGTTTTATTCTCCACCCAACCAATCTGGAAGTTCCACCTCTGTGGTGGTCGGTGCAGTTCAATGGAGCTGTGGAGTGTCCTCAAACGGAAATAGACCACGTTTGGGCTCCACTGTGTCAACAGTACACAGGGTCTGTTACTGCAACATATAACTCTTGACCGGTTGGACGATGAAAAATGTTGCCAAGTTCAGGTCCGTTTTGAGTAGTGGTGTGTGCTTTGGCGAGCCGATTTCACTGAAATTAATTCGCTGGCTCAGGCGCCACCGCAACGTTTCCAGCGGAGCGTCGGCGCTCCTGACCCCTGGCACGCCCAAGGATCTTTGCTCAGCACCCCTGCCGAACAGGCCCTTGGATAGTTTCCCCCGGAGAGGCCCCAGAAGGTCAGAGGTGTTAATCAAAATGAAGATTAAAAGCCGATCGTTATCGCTCCTGGAGGACAGCAGTGTTTCCGTGATGGTTGTTTTTGTTGGAGCAGGGATTTCAGGCTCTTTGATCCGGTGCTCATGTGTGCGCTGCTCCTGCTAAATCCATTTCACATTCAGGAAAAATACTTTTCCTGTAATCCACTCCCCTGAAGGTGGGAAGGAGCAGCAGATACACACTGAGATGTACTGTAAATTGCCCAATAGACGTATTTCCTTCCCTCAACATCACTCATTCTAAATCTATTTTTAGCTTCTCCTTACAACCATAAAGATACTCCATCTAGTGACCAGCAACCGGCAGTGTGGCTGCGTCCCAAAGGCCCTACGATTTCAAGGCCTGCTACCGTGCCTGGTCCTTCTGGTACTGATACTTCTGTACCTCCGCCTGCTACTCCCTCAAGGAAATGAGCCATAGGAAATGAGTTCCTTCAATTGAAACAGACAAGCTATTCCAGCGTCATCCAATCACGGCCTTCCAACAACCTTCCCGACAACATTTGCCCTATCTGCAGTCCCATTTGTTCACTTGTAATTTGCCTGAGTAATTGTACAGTTGTTTTTCAGTTTGTGAGAGGGAAGATATAGCTCAAATGTCAGAGTATTTTTATGTAATTTCGAGGGGTTTCAGATGCCAGTGACTCACTGACATCACATGGGAATCTCCAAACCACTTCCCAGTGACGTCACATTGGCGACCGGTTTACACCTCTGATCTCACCTCCGAAAGGGTTAGGGCGGAGGGAGATGATGTCCGGAGCTGTATCGATCCCCTCTCGCGCGTGGGTCACAGCTCGGTCCAGTTTACCGCAAACAATTTCAAACATTATTACATTCAGAGGGTCTTGTTGCAGTTAATGCCAATGATTAGGCAGCTTTAAATCAGTTGGCTTTAATTTCATTTCCCTGGCATTGCACTGCTGAGCATATAGCTCCAGATGATCGCCACTAAATTGCAATTACCCATTGCCCCAAGCAGGGCCGTTTCATCTGCAGCACATGGTGGTTAGCTAGGTGTTGTTGTGCCAAGCATTCAACTGTGAAAATAATTAGACCCCTCAAAAACTTTGCTGGTCTCCGACTAGCCAACCCGTTATTCTTTCAATCTAATTTAAAAACGAAAGTACAGAGTACTGTGTGCTTGTGTTTTGAATGGCTTTCACTGATGAAAACCTTGATTTGCATGCATCCTTAACATGCGTTCAGTAGTGTTACAGATGAATCCACCTTGAAGCTTCATGTGATGACTTCTTTTGTTGAAAGATCCTATCTTTTAATTGCTATGAGTGTTGGAATTGGCCTACCTGAGCCAAAAATAAACTATTAACATATTGTGACACAGTGAGACCTCCCACAGGGTTAGGGAATGGTTATGCAGTTTATGGATTTCAAATGTCAGGAAGAGACGCACTACATTTGCAGACACTGAAATGTTTGTCTGCTGCAGCTACTGCAAAGACGACAAAAGGCTGAAAGCTGCTGAATGACTTCAAAAATCCCCAGATGAAGATCGTTGCAGAGACAAACACATGTAGACGGCATTCAGGAGATCTGCATTGGTGTATTCAAACAAACAGGGTGCAGTTGCACCCTTCGACCGCTAAATGTAAAGCGTCTTCCTCTTCACCTTTGTGATCGATCATAGTGTCTTGAGCTGCATTCAGAATCACACACCAGCCAGCGGTAGAGACGTAGTAGCATGTAGTATGGCCAAGAAGACATTGTTCTTTTTACTCCGTACTGTAGTACGCCGCATGCAATTTCTGCTGCAGATTTCGTCGCTTTTCTGCAGCTTTTTAGCTTTTGCCCTCAAAAATGGTGAGGTTTTCAGATGGATATGGGAGCCAATCAATTCAAACAGAGGTTATCCTCCACGAAGGTTTGACTAAGTGCGGCCCGCATGAAGTAGTACAAGCAGCCGGTCAACAGATGGTATTGTTGCCAGGCTGCTGGGTACACTGGGTGTACGCTGAGCAGGACGTCACCAAAATAGCCGCGGGATGTTTGTCTGTGCCGACGCCGCCTTATCACACCCACACCTTGGCTGTAACACCACCGGCACCCCCTGCTTATCACAACTCCGTGCAGCCCCTGCAAAAAAAAATAAAAAAACAAAACAAAAAAACAACAACACACACACAGATTTGTGGAGTTTGGTCGATGCTATCTGACAAGCCAAACAATCACCTCTGTGCCGAGCTGCAGAAGGGAAGTGCTGCTCGCTGGATGAGCGCGTGATTTGCGATTTGGACGGATGAACCTATCAAGGGTCGACCTGAAAGTCATCCGTCAGCCATGGAGGGGATTATTGATCTGGCTGCGGTGGGATCGGCTGAACGATTATCAGCAAACACGACAGAATGCACGCATGTGAACGGGTGTGCGCGTGCAAACATTTGTGCACAAATGCACACAAACACATACGCACACACACGCACACACACACACACAAACACACACACACACACACACATACACACACACACACACAAACACACACACACCCAAACACACACAAATGCACGCGAGGCTTACCGGAAAGTAGAGTAGCAGAGATCCACACAGGATGGTCTCCAGCAGAACGAGACCCGACGCTCTGATGCTCTGTTCAAAAACGAAGGAAAAAACAAAAATGAGAATCACTTTTGCTCAGAGGCACAACCTCCAAGATCATGCCGAAATATTATTATGGTTAGGCTGGAATTATGGAATTCCTTCTCTTAAAAATATTTTAAAATACACAGGTTATTTTGTGTTATTTTGCAGAAAACAGATACATAGATATGATTCAAAATAATCTAAAAAATAAATTAAAATCAAATTTAAAATAAATAAATATATAAATATCCACAATAATAAACTGGGTGTAAACTGATTAGTAAAATAAAATAAATATTTTCTGCTTAGAAAAGGTTTGCTAAAAATAAAAATTTGGGTCAAGCCACTTCTCAAATCAAAGTTTCACCAATGGTTGTGGGACTGGCATGAATGAATCATCTACAGGATATGAGATATGAGGTTGAGATACATCTAGGCACTTATATTATATATATATATATATATATATATACACACACACACACTCAAGACACGTTAAAAAGCGTATAGAGCAGCAGGATATTGTATAAGTCCACTCATACCATATAAACAAAGAATGGAGCTTGAGAATGAGCAGGAGTGAAAGCAGTGGCCTGCGGCTGGTTTTATCGTAGCTCTGACCCTTTTTACATGGGTTCTATGCACCTCTTGCGTAATATATTCAACAGCATATCTTCCTCTAATTGACAGGATGCTTGAGGGGAACTTTCAGGGGGCAGAAGACAGCTGTGCCATCCATTAGAAAACACAGATAGAGGAAGAAGAAAAAGAAGAAAGAAAAAAAACGAAACAAAAAGCACGCCTGAAGTTTCCATTAAGAGTCAGGGGCGGCTCAAGGCGGTCTTTTCAATTGCAGGGCATTAATCACAGAGTCATTTCTGAGTAATATAGAAGGAAAACCATTCAGAAAATGCTAAATGTTTTTTTTATAATTTTTGTAACTATTCAACTTACTTTGTTTTTTTGGTGTGAGGGAAAATTCTCATGATGCTATGTGTGGGTGGGAGTGGACTTTTTCGATTTGGGTGGGGTGTTCGGGATACATGAACGAATAAAAAAAAATCTGGATCTGTTGATGCATATGTCACAATGAATGTGCTATTTTCAATAAAAACAACAACTTTTTTTTATACTTTTGGGTGTAGTATTCCCCTATTTGTAACACTCAAATTATTCGGACACGGTGTGAATGGACATCCTGACTCATAACCTGCACATTTATAGTAAATACTGTAGTATCATGACATCATGAAGCGTCATACTCTAAATCTCATCTCGTTCCATTTGTTTTCTAACGTTGCCGTGTCGGTGATGCACGACCTTTTGGCCACTTTAGGTCAGATTAGGTCGGTTTTCCACTCAATTCTGCTCCGTATGTGGATCGATTCGGATGAAACTGAATCCGCGAGACGTTTGCGATTTACTGGTTCGACGACATGTAAAACCGCATTCGTGGCTTCTGTCGTTGTTCTGTTTCACATAGTTTTAGCCCCAAAAATGTAGAGAAAAATTGCAGGTTAGACCCATAATTATTTTCAAGCCACCCAATATAAAAATCACCAAAAATACGACAAAGACTTAAAAATAGATCCAAAAAACAGGAATTATCCGCCTTATCACAGGGAAGGCTCCATTGTGCGCTCCTTAAGATCGCGAGTTGGCTCTGTGGAGCAGCGGGATCGTCCTCCATCCATCAGGACTGTGATTCATCTACAAACGAGTGGAACCAAGATTCCTCATGCTTGAGACAAAGCTTTTATTTGGGGCCAATTAATCCACCGGCCCCCAACTCCACGCTTTGAAGGAATTCATGAGCGCCGTCAACAGTTAATAGCATCACGGACAGTAAACCTGCAGTGGCGCTTAACATGGAGGTGGGTGTATGGGCACTTGGCACTCACACCGGGTGTTGCGGGCCTCGCCCTTGCGCAGGCGGTGGGTGGGCATGGGAGTCCTGCCGGCTCGCCCGTGGGGCGGGCGGCTCGGGCGGGGTGTCAGTCTGTCGCTGTGGGGCCCTGATCTGGGCCTCTGGTCTGTGTCTTGCGCCTGCGGCCCCGGTTCTGTGCCTGCGACTGCGTTTTGTGCCTGCACCCGGGGGTTGGTTGTATGTGTGCGCCCCTGGGGTGCGGGGTCTTCTCGTGCTCCCTGGGACTGGGAAATGCTCCTTGGGGCTGGACGTCGGGGCTGCTCCACAGCCCTCTGGCTTCTCTGGGGGGCAGGGCGCAGGGCATGGTACTCGGGGCTTTCCTGCAGCTGTAGGGTGTCTACAGGGCTGCGGAGTTCAGGGGGCTTCGGGTCCCTTTCCGCTGCTTGAGGGTGCCGCAACATAATACCAACCTTCTACACCAGTACCAATGGGGATAAGTCATGTACACTCAATGGTGGACATCTTACACACACACACACACACACACACACACACAAACACATACATGCAGTCCCATCACACACACACACACCACCACACCCCTGCTTGGAATACACCCTAGCACCCTCCTGGTTGCATTCCTCTCCTTTCCTCCCTCATTTACTGCCATAACTATGACAGGAAGAGGCCACGTGACCAGTTGTAGTTCCAGTTTTCCTGGACCTAATTGATTGTTTTTCAATGCATGTTGTGGTCCGATGTTAATGTTTCTGTGTAAATGTTGTTTGGTTCTATGTTAATTTGTCTCACCCGTGGTGATTCTACCCCTCTTGGAGTAGTGATCAGTTGTTTATAGACCCAAACATGATAAATAGTTCTCCAAAGAGGGGGGGTTGGTGGTGGTTTTTCATCTATAACCAAAAACTGTGCTCTTGTCATTCTACAGGGCATCCACAGGACAGAGTTATTGCAGCAGTTCTTAATGATTTAAGAATTAATAAAGAGTTGCATTGCAGGTTGAGCACTTGAACTCCACTTGCGGACTAACTCTGTCCTAGATGCAATGGCATACAAATACTGTGTTGTATGCCCAGCATGCTGACAGCACAGGTAAAAAAGAAACAATAATAAAATTTAAAAAAATAAGGGAGTTATTTTGGTGTAATTATCAATTTAAAAAACCTTTAATCGGTCATATAGCTTTTGCAGGACACACTCGGTCATGTAGCCTTATTGTATCATGAAGGGGTTTTTTTATTGTATTTTTTTTTAGTAAGATTGGACAGGACCGATAAGAACGGACCCCTACTAATAAGGGAAACCACTGAGTGATATTAGTGAGCCTTGGATAAATTACTTAGATAATTCATACTTTACATTCATACATATTTTAACCATGTCAAGTAAAAACTTCTGCGCCAATATGCAGTATATTATAGCGATATCAAGTGTTAAAATAAAAATAAAATTCTGAAAAAGTAAGATTGCTCCCCTCCAGGTACTGGCGGTACTAGAGCCAGTTTTGGAACTCCTACGTTTTACTCTGCTCTGTTCTGCCCTCTTACATGGACAAATAGAGTGGACATAATTGTTATTATTGTAAAATATATCATATTTTGTGTGTGGGGGTGGGAGCGTACTATATTATTTTATTGTCATAACGGAAACTGGGAGCTCTGGCTCGGGGTTGCCATGGCGACAGTGACCATATACGGACATGGACGGGGTGACTACTTTAGATCGTGGGCGTCCTTGTTGGCGCTTTCTATTCTGCACCTTTTTGGTGGAAACAGCAGCTTACACTCGTCATCTAATCCACCAGTTCCGGTGCCATCGTCTGTGAAGGCCGTTGCTGGTTCTCTGGTTCAGGTGGGTTAGAAAGCGCTCCGAGTTCGCATCAGGTTGAGAGGCAACAGGAAGTGATGCTGCGTTCCATGGGAACTCGGAAATCTGTCAATCGAGTCGGTGGTCAGCATGTTAACAGAACATAACAACTACAGTGTTGCTCAAAAACGACAGTAGACATGTGTTTAAATTTACACAAGGGGAACGTTGTTCACCGTCAGCGGTGCGTTCCGTCATGTTGCCATGACGTCGGGTCTGTTATCTTGGTAAACCCGGGCGCGAGCGATTGGCTCTGAAATTGGAAAAGGTTGGATTTCCATGATTTCCAACTTCAGTGGAACGCAGCATTAGCTGTTCCACACACACTTGCGAAAGGACCTTTACTTTTATGTATTTCTTTATTATAAAGCCCCCCCTCCCGCCAAAATGTGACTAAGGGGAATTCCTTTACTTATTTACACTCATACTGTATACTCATTTTTCTTCCACTTCAAGCACCGCTACTGAGGGTTCGTTATGATGCACCATGTAAGCTGTTTGAAATTATTCCAGATATTTATTGTGATGATCGACATAAGGGATGAATTTGAAAAAGCCATTATCTCATCTGATCCCAAGATAATGATTTAAAGAATCACAGAAGTGTCCTAACTTCATAATGTCGCAAGTTAGGAGTCCTATTTAAGTTATTTTGGCCAAAATAACAGCCAGACAGAGCTGGCTCTCCATGCAGAAAGGACATAGGTGTCACTATAGATAGAAGATAGAATCAATCCTGATTAAAAAATTGTAGAAGTAGTTTGGATTTCCAGAGGTCAAATATATAAGTGTAATACTGTACAGCCCAGGTGTGCACATTTTTGATAACATACTTCCCCCAAATTGTCATGGAAGCCACAGGCAGGTTTTGATCCGTTAACTGAGTCAATTAATGAAATGATGCTTTGCGGTGGAATTCCCCTTTAACCACCGGAGTGCCCAGGTACCTTGTTCCTGCGGAAGCTGTAGACCAGAACCATGCTGACGAAGAGCAGCAGCATGCACAGGCACTGGAAGGAGAGCACAGCGAGTCGCAGCGCTCCGTCCTCCCGCGTCACGCAGGGCGTGTCGTCCTTGCAGTACACACAGCCCTCCTGGCACGGCAGGCAGTCGCTGGACGAGCCCTCGTCCGCGTTGGGGCCGCTGTCCACGCCTTTCCCCTTCCACACCCTCCCTGTGGAAACACACACGTGCCAGAATATGAGTTTAATTTTGGCACTGAAACGGTAAGAAGGTAAGAATGTTGGTTCTTTTTTGGAAAGCTCTTCAGAAAAATGTGACTCTTGGGAACTTGGGAACCAGCTATAGCTGGTTCCCAAGTTCCCAAGACCCAAGAAACTGTTTTGTGGACTTTAATCTCCATCGTTTGTTTTGCAGAAAACAGTAGGTGAAAAAAATGTATTATAGAAGAAAAAACTTTTAGTCAATTTCAAATTTTGATAAGAAGAGAGAAGAATTTCAGCTGCAGAGTAAAGAAACACAGTGAATGACACTCCTAGTGTGACCTTGTTAAGACTTTCTGTGTGCAATCATGAAAAGTCAACATTGTTCAGCCTTGTGCTGCACCTGGAATTTCATACTGGGATGGCGACGACCATGGTGTCTTTACTCAGTGGTTCACATTGTGAGAACACACAGAAACATGTTCGCACTGCAAATTATAGACTAATAAACTATAGACGAGAACTCATGCTCGGGACCCCCAGGACAGGCTTTCTCCTGGCTGCCCCCCCACAAGGCATATCGTAACATTTACATTTTATGAGATTTAATTATAATGAATAAATATAGCTGCAGGCGGCAATACACGAGGTTCAGTTTAGTCTTGTTAGGTACCTGCTACATTCCGGGTACTTCCCAGGTTCTCTGGAACGCAGCACGAGTTGCAATGTTCCGAGTTTACATTGAACGCCACATCGTCTTGGACTACATCGCGCAACTCTCCGAATGTGAATGAGCGCCCAGAGACATAAGCTGGATTTGACATTGGTTCATGATGTCCCAAACACTGCATGTCCCTCAGAGACATTTCATCCAGTTTTTAAATCTTTGGGACTAAAATAAAATGGACACAATTCTGAGCCGTTGCTCTGGAGCTGGCATTTAAGACATTTAAGTGGCACCGAAATCTGTGTTGCAACTCGGTCCGGTAGATACCGATTGTATAGGAATCGGTGCCATAGCGGCACCTAGTTACAACTGGCTCAATATGCACTTACACCACAGAATGTTCCTCTTCTGTTGTTGAGTTAAAATCTCCCTAAAGAACGATGTTGTAACAATTACAGTCGTTGCTGGATGACTCAGCGCAGACACAAAAGACAAGGTCGGTTCCTTTAAAGGGTCTTAGAACCTCCTCTGGTGCGAAAACGTCTCCTTCAAACAAACATAGTTTTTGGAGTTTTGTAAAACGCAGCATGAGTTTCAGTTTCAGTTTTCCAAGTTTCCATCCGCAGCATCAAGCTGTCTGTCTAGATGTCGCACTCGCAAGTGGCTGGAGGGGAATGAATTCTTGAAATACGAAACTTGGCCTTATACAACTTAGGATGATGACGTCACAAAGCGGGCTGCTCCTTAAAAAAATTCAGTTACGACAGTTTTTCACCCATTTCTGCTCCAAATGTACGTCAAACTCAGGTCTGAAACGTCCCGGTTCTAACGAGACTGCAACCATGTCTGTGTGTCCTGCAGTTGTCGTGTTTCAGATACTTTTAGCCTGAAAAAGACAGATAATACAGTAATTCATAATTATATATGCATTTTAATAAATGCACAAAAACATGTGTTTGTTCGGTGTTTTATTTTTATTTTATTTTATTTTTTATTTTTAATCAAATTAATGAATTATATTTTTCCAATTGCCCCAATGGGGCAAATGGGAATCATTTGAAGGTGTGTTCATTGCTATTGTGTGCGCATTTTTATGCAATATATTTATATCCCTTTTCCTCAAAGCTAATGCTAATTAGATGTTGGAGAGATGGCTCATGCTGTCGTTTCGTGTCAACCTACACTTGCTTACAACCTGTGCAGCCAGCGACATAGCATCGTCTCTGGGTCGAATTCATGTGGGTTTTACACCTGGAACCCAAACAACGACGGCCACATTTCAGCCGAGCACTCTTTAATAATATCAATGTTATAAGAATATTTTTGTTTTTTTTCACAGGTTTCATCCATTTTTCAACAATGAAATCATCAATAAACACCTTGCAGAATGCCGGTTTTGTCATAATGCCCTCAACCCGGCAGCATTCAGCCCCGTCAGAGGTTCATATGCAAATAATATGTTAATCTAACCGCCCTGATTGGTCAGTTGAGCGAAATTCGCTGCGTACCATCTGAATGATTGGCTCCTATAGTTGGAGCCGCCGTGACTGCCAGAAACCTACAGAAAATGCACGTTTTCCATTTGTTAATTTTTTTTGTTACTTTTCTGAGGGGTTGCATCTCTAGGAGGTCAGGGCAGATTTGGATGAAATTGGAAAAGAAAAGCGAACTCGAAAGGGAACGCTTCAGTTGTTTTTTATTTATTTTTTATTGATTGTATTTGTTTATTTTAAGGAGTTAGGAGAAGGGGAAGGGTGGCAAAATCTCATGAGAAAGGCCCATATGGTGGGATAGATAAATAAAGCCCGTCTTGTATGTATGTTTTATAAAGGCTTCACTGGAAACGCCCTTTGTCTCAGAGATTTGGAGGGATTTTGGGTCTTTAAAAAGAAACTGGCCTACTTTTCAAACCTGTGACGGTGCACATTATTGATCCTCTGCAAAGGCTATTTATCTCCGTGCCGATGACTCACTCATTTGACTGACAGGCAGAGCTAAACCAATATTTTTATACCGCATCCACTGCGCGGAAGAGATGGCTGCGAAAAAACAAAGGGAAGTGAGTTGAACTAACTTCCCTTTCCCGGCGCAGGAGAGTCAAGGATGTCCCCTCGTGGATTAAGGGGCCTGTAATTGGCCCAGCGGTGGGCCAGATTGCATCCTGTGTCTCGGTAACAGGCGCACGCACACACACACGCACACACTCAAACACACACACACACTCACACACGACCACGACCAGACGATTCTTGTGGAAAAATTGTAAAACGTGAGCAGCCCCGCATGCAGCTGGGATGAATTGATGAACAGTTTGGTGAATTATTTGTCTAAGTCGAGTGTGAATTAAGGAAGTTACAGCCACTTAGAGCGCACTGGGACCCTCACCCCTGCGTGAATTCAGAAGAATTTCATCATGTGATTACATCACGTCACATGCTTGTTCGAGGACACTTGGCCATGCTGCACGGAGGAGCCGGGAATCGAACCGGCAATCCTCCCCATTACTAGACGACGGAAACACCTGCCGCCATGACGCAGAGAGCCACGCCCAGCCTCATAGAGAAGCAATCTCAAGCCTTTACAATGGGTGTTAATGGGAGACACCTGCCTGCAAATAAATGCTCATAATTCAATGCGACGAAAGATCCCTGCTTTTGGATGCATTAATATGTATATAATATTAATGCATGCATGCAAAACTGGACTAGAAATCCATTGGGGTATCCCCGCACAGGTTTGAATCCTCCCAACAACGGCATGTCGTTTGGATTTCTTTTGTACACTGGTTTGTTCCGGTTGAGGAATTAGACTGAACCGGAGGCTGAAGTACAGCGATTAACTATATTTATCCCCCGTCGTCATTGTATTTTGGTCTTGTTTTGCGTGTGGCTTCAGTGAGTGCTTTTATTTTGGAAATCATTGGAATAATTGTGACCAAGTGCGTGGGATGATTGGTCTGTCACTTTGATCATTTGGTGGTTTTCAGTAGTTTCACACAAACACACACACACACACACACACAGCATAAGGAGCCGGGAACACAGAGACATTTTGGTCCTTTGTACTTTTCCATTCTATGCATGAAGGAGCACAGAACATTTTGGGATGGAAAACGTTGTGAGAACAGGCGAACAGCGGAGATTGTAAAGAAGATGAACTTGGCTGGGGAATTTTTTTCACTAAATGCACATGTGTGGATGTGTGTGTGTGTGTGTGTGTGTGTGTGTGTGTGTGTGTGTGTGCGTGTGTGCGTGTGTGTGTGTGTGTGTGTGCATGCGTGTGTGTGTGGGTCTGTTACATTGGTGAAAAGCACATCATTATCG
>NC_137206.1:25970705-25973205 GCF_960531495.2 Zeus faber | reverse complement strand
CTCCCCTAGGGAAAGTGTAAAGGCCCCGGGCCCCGTGAGTCATGGAGGAGTGACCGCCGAACTCCCCTCCACCCCTTGCACACGGGGAGGTGAGCCCGGCCGCTGAGCCGCAGGGGGGGAAGAAGCCATGTTCTGTCGCAGGTAATCAAACAGAGTTGGAAAGAGGTGACGGCATTCCAGGACTCTGGAGACGGACGGAGCGGGCGTGAACGAGGTGAAGGAAATCGAGGAGGGTTTGGCGACCGCAAAGGGGCGCCTTCCCTTTCCAGAGTATGATAGATTCATAGCCCTGGTCTATCTCTGAAAATAGGTTTGTTCATTGTTAATACTTATAATATTACACTTAGAATCAGAGAAAGTTCAATTGAAATAGAATACTTAGAAAAATCCAAGTACTTTATCATCAAAACACAAATCTTTGCACCATGTTTTCAGGGGTTTCATTTCTTTGTATAATTTTATCATAACAAATAAATAATAATACTTTTTTGTTGTTTGCTGCACCACCTTAATTTCCCCCCAGGGATGAATAACTTATCTATCTATCTATCTATCTATCTATCTATCTATCTATCTATCTATCTATCTATCTATCTATCTATCTATCTATCTATCTATCTATCTATCTATCTATCTATCTGTCCATCTATCTATCTATCTATCTATCTATCTATCTATCTATCTGTCCATCTATCTATCTATCTAGCTATCTGTCTGTCTGTCTGTCTGTGTCTGTCTGTGTCTGTCTGTCTGTCTGTCTGTCTATCTCTATCTATCTATCTCTATCTATCTCTATCTATCTATCTATCCATCTATCTATCTTTCTGTCTGTCTGTCTGTCTGCCTGTCTGTCTGTCTGTCTATCTATCTATCTATAGATCTATACAGTGATTCAAACTGATCATGTCAAAGTTATCAAAAATTTTGAAGGGTTATTATTTTATTCAGTCATCCTTGCCTACATTCACGGGGACACAGGAAGAGTCAGACGCTCAAACAGCTCAGTGTGTATGTTTGTGACCAGCGAACTTCAGTCCAGAGTTAAATCAACCCCATTCTGGGAATAAAAGCCAAATAATACAGCGCCAAGGATGAACCCAGAGAACAAGCTTCGGGTACAGGTCTGAAAAAAAACTGCAGATATTTGAAATGTGCTGCACCCTCTCTCCCTGCAGACGCCAAACTGATGTGAATCTAATGTTTGCATCTTGTGAACTGTATAGTGTCTGTGTACTGTATGAGTGTGATGAATGAAAGATGATTTTCTGACAGCAACGCATGTTCAATGTCCCTAATGGAGAGAAATTGATTATGTGCCAATAACTGAGTATGTTCCACTGAGCCCAAACTAAGCCATTTGACCAGATTTAGTCTCTTGCAGCACAAGCAGAGAAGATTTTTATTGTTAGACATGATTTTGTGTCAATATTTTAGCTAGACAGTGAAATTATGACCAAAACAGTGATTCATTTCCATTCTTCTACAGCGCTTACTTCTTGTAAATTAAAATAGGGGTGAAGTTTAAACAACCATTTTTCTGGGGACCCCTTGGGATCTCTTGAAGGACCACTGTGAGGCCCCGGACTCCACGTGGAGAACCACTTGACTATAGTGTGCAGCAAAAGCACCAGAACATATTAGTACATGTCAGTACACTTACTACTCACAAAAAGTTTGGGATATTTAGCTTTCAAGTGAAATTTATGGAAAATGTAAAAAGTTCACGGTCAGTGATATATCATGAAAGTGGGGCATTTAAGTCGAAGCATGCAATGGTGATTTCCTCATCTCAAACAATTTATTGAAACAAAAGCCAACAACAGTGGTGGGTTTACCACAACAAAAAATGTCAACGTCTTAATAACTTGTCATGTGCCCTTGAGCATTAATTACAGCTTGACAACCACGTCTCATGCTGTTCACAAGTTAACTTATTGTCTGCTGAGGCATGGCACCCCACTCTTCTTGAAGGGTGGCCCTCAAGTCATTGAGGTTCTTGGGTATAGAGTAATGAGCCTCTACACGGCGACTCAGCTGATCCCATAGGTTTTCTATGGGATCCAGGTCTGGAGAAAGTGCAGGCCACTCCATTTGAGGTACCCCAGTCTCCAGCAGCCGTTCCCTAATGATGCGACCTCGATGAGCTGCAGCATTGTTGTCCATGAAGATAATATTAGGCCTGTGTTGTTCATGCAGGGGCACAATGACTGGATTAATGATGTTATTCAGGTAGTATGGGCTTGTCACTGTACCATTCACAAAGTCTAGGGCAGTTCTGAATTTACTAGACACACCTGCCCACACTGTAACACCACCACCACCAAAGGCCTGCTGGTGACAACAGTGGCTGATGCATAGCGCTCTCCTTGACGTCTCCAACATCGTTGGTGGCCATCATTTCTGCTCAACGTGAATCAACTTTCATCAGAGAACAGCACTGAGGCCACTGGTCCCTTGGCCAGCGTAAATGCTCCCTGGCCCGTGCAAGACGATGATGGCT
>NC_137206.1:25953205-25955705 GCF_960531495.2 Zeus faber | reverse complement strand
ATGTATGTATGTATGTATGTATGTATGTATGTATGTATGTATGTATGTATGTATGTGTGTGTGTGTGTGTGTGTAGGTATGTATGTGTGTATGTATGTATGTATGTATGTATGTATGTATGTATGTATGTATGTATGTATGTATGTATGTATGTATGTGTATTTATGTCAGTATGTATGTATGTATGTATGTATGTAAGCATGTATGTATGTATGTATGTATGCAAGTATGTATGCAAGTCTGTAAGTATGTTTGTATGTATGTATGTATCTATGTATCTATGTATGTATCTATGTATGTTTGTATGTATATTTGTATGTATGTAAATATGAAAGTCTGTATGTATGTATGTATATATGTGTGTGTATGTAGATTTGTATGTGTGTGTGTATGTAGGTATGTATGTGTGTATGTATGTACGTTTGTATGTATCTATGTATGTATCTATGTATATTTGTATTTATGTGAATATTTAAGTCTGTATGTCAGTATGTATGTATGTATGTATGTATGTATGTATGTCTGTAAGTGTATTTATGTCAGTATGTATGTATGTATGTATGTATGTATGTATGTATGTATGTATGTATGTATGTATGTATGTATGTATGTCAGTATGTATGTATGTATATCATTATGTATGTATGTATGTATGTATGTATGTATGTATGTATGTATGTATGTATGTATGTATGTATGTATGTATGTATGAATGTATGTATGTATGTTTGTATGTATGTATGTATGTATGTATGTATGTATGTATGTATGTATGTAGGTCTGGATGGATGGATGGATGGATGGATGGATGGATCTTTATATATCTATGTATGTATGCATGTATGTATGCATGTATGTATGTATGTATGTTAGTATGTATGTATGTAAGTATGAAAGTCTGCATGTATGTATGTGTATGCATGCATGTATGTATGTGTGTTTATGTAGGTATGTATGTGTGTGTCTATTTAGGTATGTATGTGTGTATGTATGTATGTATTTTTGTATGCCTGTATGTAAGTATGTATATATGAATGTATGTAAGTATGTATTTTTGTATGTATGTATTTAAATATGTATGTAAGTATGTATGTATGTATGTATGTGTGTGTGTGTGTGTGTGTGTGTGTGTGTGTGTGTGTGTGTTTGTATGTATGTATGTTTTTAAATATGTTTGTATGGATGGATGTAATTATGGAAGTATGTATGTATGGATGTAATTATGGAAGTATGTATATTTGGATGTAATTATGGAAGTTTGTATGTATGGATGTAATTATGGAAGTATGTATGTATGTATGTAATTATGGAAGTATGTATGTATGTATGTAATTATGGAAGTATGTATGTATGTATGTAATTATGGAAGTATGTATGTATGTATGTTATTATGGAAGAATGTATGCATGTATGTATGTATGTAATTATGGAAGTATGTATGTATATATGTAATTATGGAAGTATGTATGTATGTATTTAATTATGGAAGTCTGTATGTATGTATGTATGCAGATATGTGTGTGTATGTAGATATGTATGTGTGTGTGTATGTAGGTATCCATGTATGTATGTTTGTATGTATATTTGTAAGTATGTAAATATGAAAGTCTGTCTGTATGTATGTATGTATGTATGTATGTATGTATGTATGTGTGTATGTATGTAGGTATCCATGTATGTATGTTTGTATGTATATTTGTAAGTATGTAAATATGAAAGTCTGTCTGTATGTATGTATGTATGTATGTATGTATGTATGTATGTATGTATGTATGTATCTATGTATGTCTGTATGGATGGATGGATGGATCTTTATATATCTATGTATGTATGCATGTATACTTGTATCTATGAATGTATGCATGTATATATGTATCTATGTATGTATGCATGTATATATGTATCTATGTATGTATGTATATACGTATGTGTGTTTGTATGTATGTATGAAAGACTGTAAGTATGTATGTGTATGTATGTACGTATGTATGTATGTATGTATGTGTGTAAGTATGTATGTATCTAAGTATGAAAGTCTGAAAGTTTGTATCTGTATGCATGCATGTATGTGTGTGTCTGTAGGTATGTATGTGTGTGTTTATGTATGTATGTATGTATGTATGTTTTTTGTATGCCTGTATGTAAGTATGTATATATGAATGTATGTATGTAAGTATGTATTTTGTATGTATGTATTTCAATATGTATGTATGTATGTATGTATGTATGTATCTATGAAAGTATGCATGTATATATGTATCTATGTATGTATGCATGTATCTATGTATGTATGTATGTATGTATGTATGTATGTATGTATGTATGTATGTATGTATGTATGTATGTATGAATGTATGTATGAAAGTCTGTAAGTATGTATGTGTACGTATGTACGTCTGTATGTATGTATGTATGTATGTATGTATGTATGTATGTATGTATGTATGTATGTATGTATGTATGTATGTATGAAAATCTGTCAGTATGTAAGTATGTATGT
>NC_137206.1:25945705-25948205 GCF_960531495.2 Zeus faber | reverse complement strand
ATGTATGTAAGTATGTATGTGAGTATGTATGTATGTAAGTATGAAAATCTGTAAGTATGTAAGTATGTATGTATCTAAGTATGAAAGTCTGTAAGTATGTATGTGTATAAATGCATGTATGTGTGTGTATGTAGGTATGTATGTGTGTGTTTATGTAGGTATGTATGTATGTATGTATGTATGTATGTATGTATTTTTGTATGCCTGTATGTAAGTATGTATATATGAATGTATGTATGTAAGTATGTATTTTTGTATGTATGTATTTAAATATGTATGTATGTATTTATGTATGTATGTATGAAAGTATGTAAGTATGCATGTATGTATGTATGTATGTATGTATGTATGTATGTATGTATGTATGTATGTATGTATGTATGTATGTATGTGTGTGTGTGTGTGTGTGTAGGTATGTATGTGTGTATGTATGTATGTATGTATGTATGTATGTATGTATGTATGTATGTATGTATGTATGTATGTATGTATGTATGTGTATTTATGTCAGTATGTATGTATGTATGTATGTATGTAAGCATGTATGTATGTATGTATGTATGCAAGTATGTATGCAAGTCTGTAAGTATGTTTGTATGTATGTATGTATCTATGTATCTATGTATGTATCTATGTATGTTTGTATGTATATTTGTATGTATGTAAATATGAAAGTCTGTATGTATGTATGTATATATGTGTGTGTATGTAGATTTGTATGTGTGTGTGTATGTAGGTATGTATGTGTGTATGTATGTACGTTTGTATGTATCTATGTATGTATCTATGTATATTTGTATTTATGTGAATATTTAAGTCTGTATGTCAGTATGTATGTATGTATGTATGTATGTATGTATGTCTGTAAGTGTATTTATGTCAGTATGTATGTATGTATGTATGTATGTATGTATGTATGTATGTATGTATGTATGTATGTATGTATGTATGTATGTATGTCAGTATGTATGTATGTATATCATTATGTATGTATGTATGTATGTATGTATGTATGTATGTATGTATGTATGTATGTATGTATGTATGTATGTATGTATGAATGTATGTATGTATGTTTGTATGTATGTATGTATGTATGTATGTATGTATGTATGTATGTATGTAGGTCTGGATGGATGGATGGATGGATGGATGGATGGATCTTTATATATCTATGTATGTATGCATGTATGTATGCATGTATGTATGTATGTATGTTAGTATGTATGTATGTAAGTATGAAAGTCTGCATGTATGTATGTGTATGCATGCATGTATGTATGTGTGTTTATGTAGGTATGTATGTGTGTGTCTATTTAGGTATGTATGTGTGTATGTATGTATGTATTTTTGTATGCCTGTATGTAAGTATGTATATATGAATGTATGTAAGTATGTATTTTTGTATGTATGTATTTAAATATGTATGTAAGTATGTATGTATGTATGTATGTGTGTGTGTGTGTGTGTGTGTGTGTGTGTGTGTGTGTGTGTGTGTTTGTATGTATGTATGTTTTTAAATATGTTTGTATGGATGGATGTAATTATGGAAGTATGTATGTATGGATGTAATTATGGAAGTATGTATATTTGGATGTAATTATGGAAGTTTGTATGTATGGATGTAATTATGGAAGTATGTATGTATGTATGTAATTATGGAAGTATGTATGTATGTATGTAATTATGGAAGTATGTATGTATGTATGTAATTATGGAAGTATGTATGTATGTATGTTATTATGGAAGAATGTATGCATGTATGTATGTATGTAATTATGGAAGTATGTATGTATATATGTAATTATGGAAGTATGTATGTATGTATTTAATTATGGAAGTATGTATGTATGTATGTAATTAAATATGGAAGTATGTATGTATGTATGTATCTGCATTTCACAATTCTCTTACTGTAGTCTCATTAGATGCACGAATGGAAGTGGACGTGCGCAGACATGTGCACAGTAATAATTGGTGCGTGCAGACTTACGTAAGTGTGCATACACGACTAATGACTTAAATACAGGACTCAAGAAGGACGCATCAACACACACACACACTCTTAAATACCCCCGGCTTCTTGTCAGAGTGACCAAACGGGATGCCAGGCCTTTAAACGAGGTCAACGAGCCAGGGTCTGCAGCCTGGCACATCCGCCCAGACAGTGAGGGCCAGGCTTTGGGTGTCGTCCAAAAACCAAAGCCACGACGCCAGCAAGATAAACACTCTGGTCTGGAGGGAGCTAAACGCTGCCATCAGGCCGGGCAGAGCGCAGATAAACACATAGAGCTCCTTATTAGAGCATCAGCAGACACCGCTGAGAGTATTGCTTTTATAATCACACTTCCAGCTTACGCACGTGACAAGGGAGAACTGGCGGGATGCCCTGTTTCTTCCCTGCGTCCACAATGGGAATTGGCAGCGCGGCTGCGGCTTGAACCAAATACGCAGGCAAATAGAAGGAAAATAGATGTGCATTATGCAAGCGGAGGTGGTA
>NC_137206.1:25883205-25940705 GCF_960531495.2 Zeus faber | reverse complement strand
GCAATAAGCTAATTGATTAAAACATTTATCATCTCGCGTAGGCCGCGCCCTTGTGCCGGAGGAGGAGGAGGAGGGCCCGGGGAGAGTCGAAGGGCAAAGTCAGAGCAAGTAAAGTGAAAGTCACTGATGGACGTGCCACGAGTGAGGGATGAGGGTGCAGGGAAAGAGAGAGGGAGAGAAGAAAGAAGCGGAGGAGAGGAGGAACGACAACATGGGGATAGTTGATCATGCCCTGGCTGACATGTCTGCATGTCACTGTTCTGAAGCCGCATACTCAGTCCCCAAAACTGAATATACACAACTTAAGTAAGTACAGATACTTTGAAAAAAGAACTTAAGTACAGTAATGAAGTACTTATGACGTAGTATGTCTGCGGTGTATATAGTGCACATAATGTGTGATTCTAGACACAGCACAGTTTATTATGGTGGCATCTACGGCTGCGTGATGCCACCATAATAAACTGTGCTGTGTCTAGAATCACAGCTGTGAACGGCACAAGTCTGAGTTTGATTTCAGTTCAGAAATTCATCAGATCGCAGCCAAAGAAATATTTGCTTCCAGCTTTAATTTGTATTGGTTCATAGCCAAGTTCATAAGGAAATTGATTGTTGTATATTGTCCTTGACAGCAAAGCTCCAGCGTCAGCCAAAGTAGCCTGACTGATTTTCTGTGGAGATGAAACTTGATGGAACAAGTAATTATACTGTGACATATTTTAATAATGTCACCAATAAATGGTTTTGATTGATTCAGATTTTTTTTTCTCTCTCTCTCTCATTCCATTTGCGTAGATTTGTTTCCAGGAACCAATCATATACAGTAATTTATTCTACATCTACAGGTTGGGCAAACAAGCAAGCAACAAACATTGTCTGGAAAGGATCAATGAATGAATCAACCCTATCGGGAGTCGGGAGACCCAAAAATAGACCCGCTCCAGCGTTCAAGCAGTGTCCGAGGTTAAATTAGCCGTCCGCTGGTTACAGTGCAAATATAGCCGCAAATTGGGCTGCTGTTGGGTGTTTTGCCTGGTCCATAGCTACTCACTCCACCTTATCTGAGGCTTCCTTGCTCGGCTGGGATCTGAGATCAGAGATCAGGACACACATGAAAATGTAAATGCCATTTGCAGCAACCAAAAATGGTTCTTTTAAAGGTTCTTTAAAAAAATGATTACATATTGAAAACAACATCATATAATATAGAATATCAGCCAGTAGCCAATCTCCATGGACCAATGAGGGAAAGGGTTATTTCCCTAATTCATACCATAAGAAGCACGTGTGTTACATGTTCATATCCCAAAGAACAATAAAGAACACAAAGAACCTTCCACTGGATGAAGTAGTCCAGTAGGAAAGCCTTTTAAAGAACCATTATTCCGGTGTTTATGGGAAATATGTCAGATAGGAGCTGAAAAAAAGAAGAAGAGGGGGAGAGAGTGGGGACAGCTGTGAGGACAGAATAACCACATTTCCTCAAATTCGATTTTTGAAGTGATATTGTTTTGAACACTGCCCCGGAGCCAAAGAGGTGGAGTTTCATGTTGGGATCCTGGATGACGTCGGACAGGCTTCTCTGTTCAGAGAATCTGCATCCAAACCAGCTGGCTGCCAGGGCCTTTGAAATGGTCCAGAAATTGCGATGGTAAGAGAAGAAGAGAAGAAGAATCTTCAATCGTCACACAGCACACCACAACACATGCATTCATGCATGTGTTGTGGTGGTGTCAATCAGTCCATGGTACTGATTGACGGTATTTTTTCTTTTATGTGAATTATGGCAGGGAGGTAAAAATAAAATAAAATCTGCTAAATGGTACATTTCATTATTTAGCACCTCTACTGCCAACCATTTATTTAAATTCAAACAAGGAATACCAAAGGGAGTGGGATTTATTCTTCTTTTTATATAATTGGCCCCAAAGAAAGCTAGATACTGCCTGCCTGCTGCAGGCAGGCAGGCAGACAGACAGACAGACAGACAGACAGATAGATAGATAGATGGATAGATAGATAGATAGATAGATAGATAGATAGATAGATAAATAGGTAGATAGTACTACTCTGCACTGTAAGTACACTGGCTGAGCACACAGCGATCATTATTTTGCAAACACAGCTGATATCCATAGAGTCAACAATCTATTTCTTCCCCTTATGGCCATCAACTACACACAACCTACCACTCGCACGCACACACACACACACACACACACACACACACACACACACACACACACACACACACACACACGCACGCACGCACGCACGCACGCACACACACACACACACACACTCACACACACGCACACACACTACAAATGTCTCCAGCATTGACTCTTGGTGTGGAGGTGGAAATACACAGACAAAAAAAGTGATTAATTATTTAAGCAGGCTCACTGCAATCCATTACATCACATGTATTATGAAGGAGTCTGATCAGTGCCTCTTCAAAATCTATCACTCCTAATGGTGGGACTAAAATGACATGTCGGGGGCAGTAGGGCATACGGAACAAAGACTAGCTGCAGACAAAATGGACCCGATCAGTTCTGAAAATTCCAGACCATGAGGTTCTGATGGACAGCTGGTGTTCTCCAGGCGATATGACCGATCCAGAGAGGGAAATAAAACCCGGACTGCATATAGAGCTTGTCTCATAGAGGAGAAATGCAATTTACATGTGTGGCGAGAACACGTTCATGCAATACCTCTCACATGTCTCATGTCTCAGTTGTCCTTCTCTCCATTTAAAACCAATGTAAATCAAAAAAATTAACTCATAGACTAAGTCTTTATACAACATTATGCAGTGACTCTTAACCTTTGAGCCTTATTTTGATAGAAACGCGTTGGGCAACGGACCCCCATTTGATAAGATGTTGTCTCTGGGAGTCCAATTTTATTGTTAGGTACAATTTAATGTCTATACAGTAGTTAGATAAGATAGATCAGTCAAACAAGGATAAAAACAGTCATTATTGCACATTCTCTAACATCTTGGAAACTAAATAACGGTGAACTTGTAATCATTTTGCTGGGGACCCCGGGGAAACTGTCTAACGACCGCCAGGGGGTCCCCGGATCCTGTGTTGACAAACAGAGACATACACCAAACAAGCAGGCGGCGATCAGGACTGTGTACACCGGAGCTGTAAAACCGTCATTACATAAGAATCGCATCGCTATCCATTTGCCAAAAATGTCGTTCAATCAAATCTTCCCCACGTCTCAGAAGACAAGGAGGTATAGCTGTGGGGCGAATCAATCGCCGGGGTTTGAGTCCAACTCACCTCCATCGTGGTCAAGTTGCATCGATGGGTTCCAGCAAACCAGCCGTCGGCGGAGCATTGGTCGATATCAATATCCTGCAGATTAATGTCCACTCGCACCACGCCCCTGCCAAGACAAGGAGACGAACGTTAGGTCCTAATGGGACATGAGTGATGCCTTGCTCTCTCTCTCTCTCTCTCTCTCAAAAAAATAAAACCATTCCACCTTCCACCAAACCACAGCAGATTAATTTGCCCCCACATTCGTGTGTGAGTTTGTCTCGCCATTTGTTTTTCTCCCCAACTTCATCTCAAGCATCTCCACTAACAGGTGTGACGCACCACAAAGGACACGGCCCGTGTAATAGAACTTTGACCTTGTACTACTAATGCATTTCGCCGCTGGTGCTGCTTTGTTTTAAGAGCCCTGCTAGTGAAAAACAATTGTCAGCTGGTGCACGTTCCTAAATGAACAACTCTCTGTATAGTCCTCTGCCATCCAGAGGAGCTGGAATTCAATATCCATCCATTGTGGGGGTTCGGTGAGTGGAATGAACCCCAGAAAATGTATTTTTATAGGTAAAATTTGAATTAATATATTACCTAATACTAAATTTTTAGACAAAACTAGATAAACTCGTCGATTAAACACGTACACATTCTGAGTAATTTCCCAATGATTTTTCCCCATCAGGCTCCCAACAGGAGCATCTCTGAGAATATCACCCTCTGATTTCTTGTACTTTGCAGCCCTTTCCAGTACTTTCCTGTTCTGGCTTATATTAATATGTTGGACCGCCATCCCACCTTGAGGCCGATTGACCTCGCTGCAGAGCGGCTCACTTAGCTGAAGAAACAGCTCTGTGTCTCTCACCCTTTACAACCCTAGTGCTAAATTCAGTGATCACACACACACACACACACACACACACACACACACACACACACACACACACACACATACACACATACAAACACACACACACACACACACACACACACACACACACACTCATGCACTATCTCTCATGCGCAGGACACGCACGCCTATTTATTTTCCGTGTGGAATTACTTTAGCAATCATTTCTATTTAATTATCCTCTGAAGCAGTCGGTGCTTGGGTCAAGCCCACAAAGTGCACGTTCGCAGGAGAAGCTGCATGGCGGCGAATCCTCTCCTGAGCCCTTACCCTAACCATAACTCCGCCTTCCCCTTTTCAAACCCCTGGATTCTCCTTTTCAAACCACTTCTCCTCTTTCTTACGTTCATTCTTCTGGACTCTACAGGCGACGTGTTGCAGCCGAGGTAAAGTGAACATAGGGCACACAAATAGCCCAGTAGAATCAAAGCGCCTTGAAAAATCTTCAAGGCCCCCGGTGCGGGACACCACCCAAACCAGACGAACGGGTGAATGGACGTCGCGGCACAGAGTAACTTGACTGCGGCATCCGTCCACCATGCCGACCATTAGGCGCAGAGATGGGATCATCACAAAGGGAGAGGAGGAGAAAGTGCTGCCCCGGGAAACTGAAGTACTCCCTCTATCTCTATCTCTCTCTCTCTCTCTCTCTCTCTCTCTCTCTCTTCTTTTCAGGACCAACTAGAGACAGAAGAAGCATCTCATCCACTGGGGGCGGGGGTCTTATGGAGCCAAACAACAGCGTTGATGTGGGTCCGGGCTGTGGCTTTGGATTTACGTGCGCCCGCATGTATTACAATAAACGCCGTTCACCGAATGTCACAGTTTACCCTCTTGGTCTCGGCAAGTGAGCGTACCGTGACTTCCGTCCCTCAGTGCAGACAAAACCCACTCCATGCACGCCGCCACGCCATGCACAAGCGATGAAAAGGGAGCCAATACAAGACTGATATAAAAAAATACATTAATTAAGTCATTATTTCTTCAGTGCATTGCAAGTACATTAACGGAGCAGTTAGGCAACACTTCCACATTCATAGCTCGTCGTAATGGTCTAACTATACAGTAAAAGGGGTGCAAATTCTGAAAGGCTGTAGGAAGATACAGTCGTTATTATGTTAAACAGCACAAACAATTCATTCCACATAGCTCCTGAGAAACTGTGGCTGGTTTGATTAATGAACACACCAGTGAAATAAACCAGCACGAGCCTGAGCACGCCTGAACATTCACAATAAGAATGAGGGTATCACAATCTGAAATAGTGTTTTAAATGCTGTTTAGGCTTCTTATTATAATCTAGCCACGGCCTGACTCCTATTAAGTGGTTTGTGTATGGGAAAAACTGTGAAATCCTTTTTTCCACCTGTTTTCACAAATAAGAATGAAGGTTTTACAAATGGGAACTGGGGTTTGAGATGGTGTTTACACTTCATAATGAAGTCTAAGTTTGACTACTATAAGTACAGTCGTTTTTGAGCTAGACCTGGTTTTAAATGGCCTTTGTGTAGAACAAAGCAGTGAAATCTGAATTTTGACAAATAAAATAGAGGGTTTTAAATGCCGTTTACAGGTACATTAACACAAACCATTTACCATGCGTTTTGATTGAAGTTCAGCTATGCACCAATTATGTCTGTCAGAGACACATGACTGAAATACCTGAGGTTTTTGAACGCACCATAATGTCAGACGCTGCGAACTGGCTGCTAACTTGGTGTCATTGTGAATTAATACGACTTTTGGCCGACGACTATTTTGCGGTTCAACATGAAGGCGCCACCCTGTGCAAGCTCCGGACAGCTCATGTTAGTAAACTACACATCCCCGTGCAGTTCAGGCCCTGATCCCGAAAACCGTTGTGGTGGCGGACATGTCCACTGACATCCAGGCCAAGTTTTCCCTCTTCTGATCGTTTAATTTTGGGAGTTTTTCTTGGTCGCTTGAAGTGGTGGGGATATTTTTTGTTCTTTTTCGTGAATGTTCACGTTAGCCGCAGCTGCATTAAGATGCTTTCACAAGTGAACTCCAGACAATCTCCAGACAATCAGGTCAGGTGGACATTGTCCGGAGTTGCCCTTTCACACATGTAGCACACAACTTGAGTTTGTCCGTGTCAGACGCGTTTACACCACCTGGAAAGACTCGTTTGGTTTAGACAAAGGGTGGAGCCTCGGTAGAGCGTGCAGAAGGCAGGATGTGATGCAATGACGCTGCAGAGTTTTGGCACACCCATATTTACATATGGGTGTGCACAAAATAATGTTAACAAAATAATGTTCTCGACAAAATCACAGCCTTCAAGCGGAGCATGGCTCACTCATTATGTCAGGGAACGCATTCAAAATGCCCCCCCCCCCCAAAAAAAAGTGTGTGTGCTATGATGGAAAGGCATTAAGCTGAGAGAACAGGCAGAAGTCAATGTGAGTCTGGCCTTGGGGTGGGACGCGACCCGGGTCATCTCATCCAGCACTGCCTCCTGTGACACTGCTGTCACAGGAGGCAGTGACGCCATTTTTTAATATATTTGTTTAAATTTACTTATTTTTCGCCCAGAAAGGATGACAAATTTTGTCATGGCTCTGAACTCCTGACACTATTTGTCATTAAAAACGTATTCTTAAAAAAATAAAAGGAAAGACATCATACCATTGTTTTGATCGCTCGGCACTTGGACCCAAAAAGAAAGGGCGACCGATGTCAAGGGAATCGACCGCCCGCCGCGGCCAGTGACAGTGGATGTCAAAAGGGAAACAAGAGATTTGGAATGAAAATCGATGGGATCGAAACAAGCCTGTGATGTTAATCGACGTCCTCTGCTAATGATCCCTGTTCCTCTAAATAAACATTCCTGCACATTTCAGAATTCCTTTACTTTTTTGTACGAATTCATGATATTCGTATGTAAAATATCAATTTAATTATATTAAATGATGTCTAATTTAATATCTGTGACGGATGTTGATCATACCTACATTTGCAAACTTTCTTCGTGTGTTGTCAGCGTGGTGACATATTTTACCCTTTGATTTAAAATGAAGCACATTTACCCTCCACCCTTCCTCGACATCCTCCTGGCTAAGTGACTTCATGTTGCCTGTTGTATTGGGAAGATACATTGGGAAGATGCCGTAGATTGTGAATTATTGGTTAATAATAAAATCTGCCAACCTCACTTATCCATCAAATAGACGGACCAATTAAATGTGATTATAAAAAATAAAAAAAAAACAAAAAAAAAAACTGGGATGGGGGATGGGGAAATCTAATGTTTTCTGGGATAAATTCCAAAAAGGGGAGCACGGAGGTGCAGGTGGCTTTAAAAGAGAGCGGAAGAGAACCGGGAAAACCATGAGAGTAGGCAGATATGATGTAGTAGTACTACAGCCGCCCAACCTCCAGATTTCTATCCCCAATTTTTTTTTTCAACCAAGGACCACACATACATACAAACATAGTATAGAAATATAATAACCCATGATTAGTCGTGTTATATTATCATTGCTGCCCACACTGCATTCACTGCCACCTGGACATCCTGGAGAGGGGATTTCTCCTTCTGTGGCCCCTTCTCAAGGTTTTTTTCACTTTTGGGAGTTTTTCCTTTGCCTGGATTGGGTTAAGACTAGAGGATGCTGTTGATTTCAATGCGAAATGTGAGTCTGTGAAGCCCTTTGAGACTGTTTTGAGATTAAAGGCTATATAAATAACCTTGACTTGACTTATATGAGGGAAAATAAATTGAGGACCCCCTCACGTTTGTCCCTAAAAAAATATTAGATGTTATTTGATATTCAATACAATATTTCTCACACTAATATGTGGAGAAAAAACATTCAAGGGAAATATATTCGAGATACTTGTATTGCACCATTTCAAAATTCAAAATATAAAATCAATGTATTCAATTCAAACACAAATTGTGAGAAATGTACTATGCACAGTGGCGAGGAGGTGCACATAGTGGGATTGTTTAAAAAGAAAGAGATAATTATCTACGTATATATTGCAGAAAAATATTATATTCTAAAAAATGGTATTATATATATATATATATATATATAATATTACATTTCTAAAAATTAATAGTTGGACCTAAAAGACAAAAAATAATAACGGCATTTTTTTTTTCAAAACCTTTTCACGGACTAAGTGCCACGGACTGCTGGGGGTCCCCACACCCCACTTTGAGAACCTCCTCTCAAATCTCTCTTCTCTTCGATCCCAATCCAAGAGTTGGAGATTGGGCAACACGTTCTCCATAATGTTTCAGACTTTCCTGACCTCCGTGAGCTCCAAAACACTGCACTTGAAGCACTGAACTCCCATGGCCGTCTCTGTCAAGCCCCAGCTCTGTTTCACTTTAGACAGATTACCGGGAGATAAAGCTCAGGCCATTACAGGATTATAACCCTCAGAGGCGTACAGTATCTGCCTTACATCAGCGCCCAGCCCACAGTGCAAGCCATATCAACAAAAGTCACTGGGATTACTCTCCTTATTAGTCCGATCATTATGAATATGATATCTCTTTACAATGCCACTGCCTTGCCGGGGCAGCCCTCTGCATTCTTCTAATGTTGACATTTACCGGCGGAAGGCAGCGTATTGACGAGCGAGCTGCCTTACTGAGCGGCGGAGTCCCAGTGACGTCAACAGAGCAAGAAGGAACACCCTTGGGAGTCCCTTAACTTCCACACGCAATCGGGAACAAAACAAAAACACAGCGTCGAGCGATATTTAGTGATTCAGAACAAAAAGAAGGCTTCAACAAAAATTCTACTTATCAAAGTGTGTGCTATTAATAAACATCAGGTCTTTACAATCCATAAAATATTTAAGCTGATGAAATAATAATCATCATTGCAAATAATCACATAATCTAGTGATCAACGAAATGGGCCGAGATAAACTTTAGACATCGACTTTGAATTGGACATCCAATATTAAGTGTTTTTCTTCTGTGTTCCTCATAACCCTATGTGGTGTGGGGATGGTGTGGTTTGAGCAGCCACACCTGTCCTGGGTCAAAGTAATTGGCGGACCCAGGATCAGAGTGGCTGCATACCTGTTGCTCGTTGGTTGGTCTAACGAGCAACAGGTAAAACCCCCATCCCCACACACACTCAGGAAAGGAGCCTTTATCATGACGCACCTCCATCTGCTCCTGGGCTTATTCCAACTACCACTCTCTCTACAATAAACTGGTATGTCTACAACCCCGTCGTCTGTCTCTCTATGGTGGAGGTCCCTAAAAACGCCACTTGAGTGGGTGTGGAAGGCGAAGCTGCCACACCCTAGTAACCCTAACCCTATTTCATGCTCAGGACTCCTCTCTAATGCAACGCTTACATTGGACTACAAAGTGTTGTGCCAGACATTATAACGTCATAACCTCCCGACAATACCGTTGACAGATGAGAAACGATCACACACTGTATGGAATCATCATCCGATCCCAAATTCTGAAAGACTCCTCTTGCCCCCACCTCTCACCCGCCCTTGTTTCGCTTCTTAGATGTCAGTTCATCAGCATGCTCTCGCATTTAGCAATGAGCATTAAGGGGTTTCCTTCCCTACTTCCTGCTGCTGGATGGAGTCCATCGTCACAGACGCTGTCGGTGCCTCCCCGCACTCCACGCCTCCCTCCCGAAAAACACACGACCGGCTGTCCCACGGCGAGCGGGCTGCAGGAGACGGCCGATGCCAGGCGGAAGGTCGGAGGACTCGGCTGTCTAATTAGAAGTTGTTATGTCTTTAGAGAACTGCTCTGAAAACAATGTGGTGGTGGGGGGTATAAGATCTTCGGTACTGTTTTAGATATTTTAATTAGTTTGCTCTTTTATTCCCTGCAACTTCCTGAGTTTCAGCCTCAAAGCAATTAAGGTGTCTGCCTCGTGCGAGGTCTGGAAGTTCGAACTGTGCCGAGACTTTTCCCAGCACAGCTGAACCTCTCAGCCACCCTCATCATACACCACCGCCTCTCTCTCTCTCGCTCTCTCTATGTCTCTCTCTCTCTCGCTCTCTCTATGTCTCTCTCTCTCTCGCTTCCTCTCTAGTTAATTTGAGTTTTTGTTCATGCTCATGCTTTATGCACATTTGTAAATTTCTACATGAATGTGTGTTTGAGGGTATGTGTGGGTTCATGGATACGCGTGTTTCTGAGTGTGCATGTGTGTGTGTGTGCATGTGTGCGTGTGTGTGTGTGTGTGTGTGTGTGTGTGTGTGTGTGTGTGTGAGTATGTGTCTCTGCATCTGTCAATTAGGACTGCACCTCGAATCTTCTTGAAGAATGTCTTAGGCGCTGATAAATGTTTCTACACAATTGCACAGACACACCAGCAAGCGAATACACCTATAGACTAGAGAAGCGTGCACACACACACACACACACACACACACACACACACACACACACACACACACCCCCACACGCTCACACACACCAATGTTGAGCCGGTTTAAGCCGTCTCCCCCATGCAGTAGAAGAGACGGACAGAGAAGGAGGGAGAAAGGTGTGATTTCTTACACCTCCAGTGAAACAACAGGTCGATTAACCACAGACGTCTGTACAGCCGCCATCCAGCAGCGGTGCAGCGCTCGCACCGGGGCCCCGACACGGGAGGGTTCAACAGGAGGGTTCAACGGGAAAAACAACGACGGACCCAAAATTGAAGCACACGCCGTTCCGCATGTGCACAGAGCATCTTGTGTAGGAATTTAAAACCAAAACGGAAATAAAACCTGCCATGAGAGTTTTTCGAGAGTTTTTCGAGAAAGATAATTGCTTATAGTGCCATCTAGTGGATTCAATCACTTGCTGTTGGACAATAACAAGGAAGGAACAATAACGAAACAAAAACATGAAGTTCATCAGGTAGTTTTGAATGGCTTTTCAAGTTTTTTTACTTTCAAGTTTTGTTAAATAATAAGTAGTAATAATAATAATAATAATAATAATAATAATAAATAATAAATAATAATAATAATAATAAATAATAATAATCAGTAATAACCTTCTATTGACCAATCTTAGTTTGAAAACAATACTTGACAAACCTTTTATCCCCAGTTACGTATGTTTTACCCACTGAATGTTATTGATATGTATTTACTTTAATTTGAAGATGTTTTGTATTCGGTATATTGTGATACAGGAAATGGAAGCCTATCTTGGGTATGAATCATAACACACAGTATTTTGGTCCATGGGGGGGTGGGGTCAGGCTCAAAGCAGGAAGTGACTGCAGCATTAAAAGTCTGGAATCAAGATGGCCCATGCAGGGTTGTTGTTCTACATCATTCATTATTAATTCATTGTTGTATTGATCGTGTCTTTGCCTGGAGGGGAGAAAGAGGAGAGCTGATGTCTCAGGGAGGCTTCATTAGCCAGCGTTTCCCCCTCCCTTCACACATCCATCTATCTATCTATCTATCTATCTATTTGTGAACCAACCGAGACGACTCCAAATCCAAATCTCCGCCAAAAAGAAGAAAAACTACAAAAGACTCTCTGTTGCCATTTATGGGTTAGAAACGTCTGCAGGGAGTGTGTTTTTATCGTGCGCTGCTTTCTGCCTCTCGAGGCTCTGTGGGAACATTCCCCTTGTTGTCTAAATGGCCCCATAAGCTTCCCCCTCAGGGACCTAAAAAATACGCAGCACCCATTCGTATAGCATGGCCATTGTTATACACATTGGAAAGAATGGACTGACTGAACTGACGACTTCTCCCTCCTATATCCAGAAATAACCACGCAAATAAAAGCCCATATGAGTCAAGTTGCAGGAAACTGCTTATTATGGGGCTTTAAATAAGAAAAAAATAGTTTGGACCAAAGTGTGTTGCACCAAAGGAAGGCAACAAACAGAAAAAAGCATGTACACATACATACACACACTCTTCACATAAATTCATTAAGCCCTACACATGAATATGCACTATATTTGTAGACAGTAGGTCAATTACTGTGATAAGAAGAGTCTTTATGAGGTTCCTTAACACAACAACATAGCTCAGCTCTTAATATGCCTTAGCAATAACCAAAAGGACAGTTGTGCGCATAGAGTGTGATCCATCCCTGTTATTTACTCCCATATGGGCCCCGAGGCAGGGACCCTGTGGCAGAGTGACTGACTGCATAGGTTTAGACTTATTTGCAAATCCTTGCCTTCCAGTGAGCTACCAGAGTGTATCAGTTAAAGATTCATTGAACATGATCTGGATGAAATATTTATCACAGGGATGTCGGTCATAATCCTATGGAGCCTGAATACTATTCCAGTGCATTGAAATAAAGTATGAGGTTGTGATCCTCCATCATTAGCGATTGGCTTATTACTGTCACACAAATGGCATATTACACCTGTGTGAAATGCATTAATTATGTAAAGAATTCATTATTTATGGCGTATTCACTGTAGTTAAAAGAGACCGAAGGACATAATGATTTCTCAAGAGTAAAAAGTAAGTGACAAAAGTAACTAGGCCTTGTCTGAGGGAATAATATGATGGGCTATTTTTGGCATCATGTGGCTAAACCTGACATGCTCCTTATGAGTAAGAGAGGGGGGATTTGGAATAATAACAGAACAATCAGAACCTATGTGGGTAAAAGATTGAAGATTAAACAGTCAAGTGTGAAAGTCCAGGTATGTACATACTGTACCAATTTAATATAATATAATGGCATCAATTATACTGTATTATAATACTGACCTGCAAATATACAGTGTTGAAGGGGATAGTGGGTTAAAGGTTTAAGGTAGGTAAGGTTAAAAGTTTGAGACCAAGTTGCACGTGAATTTTACCTGAAATCCGGGGTGAGGTTTGGTTTGAGGCCATAGAAACCAGCCGATAGGGTCAAAAGCCAACGAGGAACAAAATTGCCATTCTCACACTCCAGGTAGGGCGCAGACCACCTGACGCGCCCCCTGTCCGGGATGAAACTCTCCCCTCGCCGCAGAGGATGATCCGCCGAGGCGAGGTCCTGGCTCAGCACCGTCCTGTGGAACCGGGGCTTCTTCTTCGGGTCCTTGAGGTCGTGGTACCACTCCGTCTCCGCCGTGCGGTTCTTCAGGTGGTGGCGGGCCGTGGCCGACAGGTCCTGCAGGACCACCCCTGCACCGGCCCTGGTGGCCTGCAGGAGCACGGAGGGCCCTCTGAGGGGGGCGGAGGGCTCCGCGATGAAGGTGACTACAGCCCGGTGGATCCTGGCGTCCCCCTCCAGCACGCTCCTGACCAGGGCATGGTACCACGCCATGTCCCGGAGGAGGCTCTCGTCCCCGGACCTGTTGGCTTGCAGGATCACGTTCAGGAAGTTGGTGGCGTGCACCACCGCGTCCAGGGCGCTCTCCACGGAGCGCTGCGGGGCGCCGCGCGTCCTCCCCCGCGGAGAGGCGAGCTCGTACCTACGGGAGCAGTTGGCTTGCCTCAGCGTGCCGGAGTCCCCGGTGTGGAGGAAAGCCGCGACCACCCGGGGGAGACCCTCCCCGATCTTCTGCGGCGTGGGGAGCGTCACGCTCCTCGGAGGGGACGGCGCACGGGGGCGCGTCCGGTGCGCGGACCATTCTGTGTGTCCGCGGTGCGCTCCGAGAACAAATCCCACTTGCAGCAGCAGCGACAGGCAGAAAACAGCCATCTCTCTCTCTCTCTCTCTCTCTCTCCCGAACCCCCACCCACCCCCCACCACCACCACCCCCACAAAACCCCTAAAACGTGCACAGATGTTCAGGGGATGCTGTGTTGGGGGGGTAGCTTCCTCTAAAGCATTACTTCACCCATGTGGACATTGATGATCTCGTTAGGAATCCCTTCTTCTCCCCCTGCTCCTTCTTCTTCTTCTCTCGCAGTCAGATGTGGCTTGTTGATGTTGGTGTGAGGAGCCTCACAGCCCTTCCACCACCTCCTCCTCCTCCTCCGCCCCCTCCTCCTCCACCCCCTCCTCCGAGTCCGTGACGTGCACAAGAAGCCAAGGACCTGGATGCGAGGCTGGAAGGCTGCCGTGCTCCCCGGGATGTGGCGAGTGCAGCCTGCATGCAGAGGATGGAGAGGAGGAGGAGGGTGGAGAGGAGGAGGAGGAGGAGGGTGGAGAGGCAAGGAACAAATTTTCTTTTCCTTTTTTTTTTTTCTTCAAATTTTTCAGGCAGCTTCACACTCGGATGCCGAACATACTCCGCCCTCTTCCGACCACAACACGCAGCAAACCCCGAAGCGGAGAGGCACCGGGAGCCGCGCGCTCTGGAAGCCCCGCCCACCAGCCCACCAGCGCCGTCGCCCTCCAGCCTCCTCGGTCCACGATTGGTCGCTGTCCCCCGTCCATCACTGGCGGGAGGGGGCTGGGGCTCGGTGTCGCTGTCGGGGGGAGCTGTCCGGTGCTGAAACACTGCTTAACGACAAAACCCAACTCCAATCAAGGACCGAGACTGGAAATTCGTCTCGTAATCATAAAAAAAAAAAAAAAACTGCGTCTCCCCGTGATTTGGGATCAGAATGCGATGCATGGATCGTCTCTGGTTGCCGAGCCTGTATCCCAAATTCAGGCAAAGAGACAAATCAGTGAAATGTGTGTGAGAATGCTCAGTTTTCACTATGGTTGTAGTTACACCATCCGATGGCGTGTTTAATTTACACTGATCCGTCGGTTATTACACAATCCAATACATAATAAGAAAAATAATCAATTTTTAAAAATACAATTTGATGCTGTATTGTAATTTTAAGTTTAATTCGATACTGTGATGTTAGGATATGGTTATCACGATCCTATGTTTATTGATTGTTCACTGTTATAGTCGCTGCTGATTTTCTGCTCTGACATTCTGTCATTTTGTTCAATAAAAAAAAATTAAATAAAATAAAAACGGTCGAGAACTGCTGTCGAGAACCACTGTCGGCGTTTTGATTATTCCATATCTGTTGAAAGTTGATGACACAAAATTGCCCAAACAAAAGAAATCTTTCAACGGTGATCACATTACTTAGCTATAACACATGTGCTAAAAGCGAACTCGTCCAAATTATCTTTAATGCCACAGGAAATGGTTGAGATGTGGGCCTAATTAGCCAACTCTTATCTTGCCTCAGACTTTCCAATGACGTTCATTCTTAAAACTGGTCGGCGTGTGTTTGGACAAGCCTCAATTTCCTCCCAATTAAACTTGACATTTTTACGTTAAATAACTTTATTATTTATTATTTTTAGATCATAACCTGAAAATATACAAACATAGCGGATGCATCCAAATGTACCCATGGATGTCTGTAATCACTTCATACACATGATGTGTATCATTAGGAATTGGTCTGTGGTGGAAACCGCTTCACTGGCTTGTCAATCCCACTCACCTTTCCACATAATCACTACTATCAAAACTACTGATGCAGTGGCCAACTTGCCTTAACTGTAAATCTTATTCAAATGACTTATGTTGAATCAGCTGTAGGAGTGCACTCTTAAAAACCATCACTAACGTGGCTTCTCTTTCAATCACATTCCGAACCGCACCGTGGACATCCCGCTGTCAACCCGTCCGCTATGCTTGGCTCTGCAATGAGTGAATGTAGTCGTAGCCCACCTCCTCCTCAATCCGGACACTCTGTTCCAATCAATAAACTCATTTATGACCAGAGGATACACCGGTCCCTTCCCCCGTGCTAGTCAAACAGCCCAAATTGACACATCATGTCTTCATTAAGTGATGGCATGGGGGGGGTCAATCTACCACACCGTTTCTTCTATTTGCCTCTGTCTCTTCATGGCTTAGTCCTCCATAGTTCTCTCGCCCTCTCACTCTCCCTCCCTCGCTCTCTCTGTGATGGAGGGGCATGTCACGTCACGCCGTGTAGGCGGGAGGCATCTCGTCCACAGAGGAGGCGGCGGGGAAGACAAGCATGACGGAAGGTGACAGAGTTGGGGGCCTTGTGGCCTGAGCATCGTACCACCGGGGACACAGCATCGGCCCGAGACCTGTATTCTGTATTTTTTGTGCCTCTTGCAGGCGGAACCACCGCCCAGTGGTTGTCCTATATCTACAGTACACAGAGAACGACGCAAGGATTGGAAAAATATTAAATAACACCGTCTTTTTTGTACTAATTTTGTTTTTATTCCTGAATCACCGAGTTAAATTTACAGCTTTCAATAAAAATGTCTCTGTCTAGCTTTTAAATAAAATTGCATTTTAAAAGAAAATGACATTACTGTACAAACACTTCGTATTTTCTTTGGCTCAGTGAAGCTGAAGAGTGTATTAAATTTGGCATTGCATGCGACACAATGTTGCCTCAAATGTCATATTCATACTATTGATGCAGTTCATTACCAGTCAGTTACTATGCAACCATAACCATTTTAGCTATTAAATGTTATTACACCACACCCCACCGCAACACATTGATATCCCTGTCACCACCAAAGATTTTGCACAAATAACCAAACATTTCAAGCTCTTGTCAAAAACAATAACTGAGAAACAGTGGCGCATGATTATCCAAGCTTCACACATCCACTCACCAGGAAATAAAACAAATTCTCCACTCCCGTTCTGCCTCTAGGCAACTACAGGCTTTGGAGTGGTTCCTACTTTAACTTTCCCTTCATTATTGATGCTAACTAGTAGCCTGGTCTGGTTAGAATCTGTTTTGTTTATCACGCACTGTCATATTGTGAATATGTTACATTAAATTACTGATCACACTCCCATTTTCCATTTGGAGAAAGTCATTCGGGGGGGGTGCATATGCTGTAAGGAATTTGGACAATTTACAATTGCTATGACACATGATGTGAAGTTCAAACCACTTGTGGAATACTTTATTTCTTATATACAACATAATACTGCAAGAAATATCAACAGTGCAAAAAAGTCATCATACACAATAAGCATTCAACTGTTTTACACTTGTGAAGATATTCAGAAGGAAATTACAAAACTTAAGATATCCTTAAATGTGACCTTCATGTTATTGCCTTCACTGGAGTGGAGACCAAGGTAAAAACGAATTGTGAATAAATTGGATGTCTTCCTGTTTAATCTTACATTTCCATAGCAAAACATTCATCAGTATTTGTTCACAACAACAATGGATAGAAAAAAATGTGTATTATGGACAGTCTGGATCTCTTGCTCAATATTAAAGTTCGAGATGATCACTTCCTATCACATAAACCAGAAACTTTTTTTCCTGTCACAACATGATGTTTTTTCTGCCATTGATCCATCACAAAAACATGATTTTCATACGATAAGTAATTGTTTCTAATTGTTAACTTTTTTTTATTGTAGAGAGGGACAGAGACACACAGTAAATGGCTGCAGGCTGGACTCAAACCGCAGGCAGGACTCAACCAAAGGCTGGCTCGCCACAGGCATTTTGCCTATATGGTATGTGCACTTATCTGGTTAAGTCACCAGGATGCACCCCATGTGATAAGTACCTGTTGTTGAGTTTCTTTTCATCTTTTATTTGAATGTTTGTTATAACTTGGTCTTTGATTTCTGGTTTGTCCTTGACATATTCTGGGGTACATGTGAAAAGAGTTAAAAACACCGGGATGAAGGTGATACCATGAAGTAGCCCGAAGGTCATGACCAAAAACATGATTTTGAAAAAGGTTCTAAAGATGTGATTTTTGGATGCAGCCAGCACCACAACGCCTAAAATAGTGGACAAAGCCCCTTGCATTACAGGATAGCCCAACAGGTAGAGAGCGTCGACCAGCTTGCCGTTGGCAGTGGGCTTATCGCTTGAAACAAAGCTGTAGGAGATATGAGCGGAGAAGTCCACGGTGAAGCCGATGCAAACCACCAGGATGATCATAGAGATGGAGTCGAGGTTGACGTTCCACAGCGCCATGAAACCGGTGACGCCCAAGATGACGGAACCAATGGAGAAGGTCACCCACAGCGAGCAGAGGGGGTTAGGAATCAGTAGGAGAGAGATTAACAGCATAACACCGGTGGTGAACCCGATGTTCTGCACAGTACTACTGATAGTGACGGCGTACTGGTCGTAGTAAATGAACGCCGGGTTGTAAACTATCAAGGGAGTTGCTGTGCATTTCTTGGTTGCCTCTTTGAAATCATTGACCATTCGAACCTCCATGCTGGAATTGGTGATGTGAATAGTTTGCACAAAGAAGCGGGAGGCGTGAACCGCTCCTCCGGAGATGTTGACGTCTTGCTGGAGTTCTGGGGCGTTGGTGAAAAGGGAGGAAAGGTGTGCCATGAAAACACGCCCGTCGCTCAGATCGAGATTGGCACTTTTGCCAAAGGTCTCGTAAGAGTCCAGCCAAGACGTAAACAGCTTTTCATCCACAAACGGGAGCTTTTTAAACTCTTCAAGGCAGGCCTGAAGTCGGAACCTCTTGGTCTCTTCCCAGTATGGGAACTCCTTAGTTACAACAACCATCACATTTGGACCATAACTAGAAAAATACTGCTCGTCGTTGTCGTAGTATTTTATAACATAGGAATCATCTGCTGCTAGATCTCGTAGATCTGTCCCCTGCTGAACCTGAAAGCATCCATACACACTTCCAGCTAAATAACCGACGTATATCAGGATAACGATGGTTTTGGCCCACGGTTTGGTCAAAAGGGGTCCATAATAGTTCTTGAAAAATTTATTAATGGGTTGTATCTGCTCCATTCCTGTTTCTTGGTCATAGGCTCCTCCCACGCAGCACATACTGTGACACGATGAGGAGTTTGGAGGGGGTTCAGATGGAATTTGCATGCAGGTCAGCCAGTGTCCATTTCTTTCTTCTCGTCGTCCATTCAGGGCCACGAAGGCTCCGAAAAAGGTGATGTTGTAGATGTAGCAAAATATGATGGCAGTGCTTGTGTACAGGCAGAAGTATTGCACAGAGCGGAAGTCAGACATTAGGCCAATGTAAAACCCCAGCACATCGGTCAGAGTGGTGATGGTGATAGACATGGCAGCCTCCCTGTAGGTGTGGGCCATTCGTGTGGGAACAGGGTCCATGACATGGGTGTGCTGCCAGTTGGAGAGCATGATGAACACGTCATCCACTCCGATCCCTGGATGTAGGATGGATGTAGTGTTATGAATTTAACTCATGTGCACTTGAGTAAAAGATTACATTTCAAAATCCAGAGGGTTAGCAAGTATGGTCAAAGGTATAATTTCAAAGACGACCTTCCTAATGGGACTGTAATTAACTGTACCGAAGACCAGACGAACCGGTTCCAACGAAGACTCTTGACACTTGAAAGTCAGGCTTGTTTTGTAATATGCGGAACACTTCACTCACTTCAATCTCTGCAGAATGAGGAAGGTACGTCTCTTAGGAATTCTTACCAAGAATGAGAAAGGGGGAATTGGCCACAGTTATAACGAAGGGAACGCCAGCATAGAGCATCAGGCCGAAGGCGGATATCACAGCCAGGCCAGCGGAGAAGACCCCAACGGCGGCCACCCACACCTTGTTCCTGACATTATCCAGCCTAAAGTAACACCACAATGAAACAGATGTTCAGCATAGGTATCTCTGTTAAAAAAAATTGAATTATATTTACAAAATGCTATGACTATGGGACTATTAATGGATCTGTATTAAAAACGGTAACATTCTTTAAAAAAAGATTTTGCCAGGTTTACAGGAAGGGTAAAATAAGAAATTTCTCTGGTATTTTTTGCCAAATTAGAGGTATTGAGTAGTGGACCTTTGATAGCAACGTTTCTACTGGCATGACTACTGTATAAGTGCTTGTCCACTTGGGATGCAGTGATACCAACACTGGTATCAGATATCAGTTGAGACCAGGCTAATTTTGGTCCTTGGTATTGGACCATATCACGAAAACAAAAACCCAATACCCAGACCCATATCGAACAGATTGCCTCACAAGAAAAGAAACCTGCTTTTCTGTTTGTTTGTTTGTTTCCACACATGGAAGATGTCTCGATTCAAGAAAAATATGGATTATATGCGTGATAGAAAAATGCAATAATTGATGCTTTCTCCATGTTACCGCATGCCCACATGCTTTGTTCACATAACATAACACATCACATAACTAGGAAGATCACGCTATACTCGGAGTCAGTGCCTTGTTAATCTCCAGCTCATGAAGGCCACACCGCACTCCTTCTTTTCCAGTTTGTGTGCAAAGATAAGACAATATGATGTTCACACACACCAGTAGTGTTGGCTGCGAAAGTAAAGCCAGGTGCATACGTTTTGAAACAACCAGAACACTCCTTTCCGTTCCCAGTTACTGCTTATCTACTCCAGGCACGTTTACTTAGTAGAAAACAACTGCCGGCATGTCTTCCCTGCTTTAGTTATCTTGCACGTGCACAAAAGATTGTGAACCGCGAAATCACCCGAAAGTGCCCGGAGTGTAACTGCTTATTTTTGATGAGCACACATCATGTATTGCTTGTTGTATGAAGGACAAGACATGAAACTGGGGGTGTCGTCACAATACAACGCCCAACTCTTTCTATGTATAAGAACTCCCTCCAGAAAAATGTACCGCGAGAGACTACTGTATCACTGTATTACTCTCCATTTTTGCAAAATGAAGTACATTCTAGCTGACTTATCGAAGGGCTAAAGGGTTAATCTCACCGACCAAGCAGTGGAATTTCCATGAAATACTGTATTTCAAATGTTATGTCCGCAAACTATTCAAAGTCTAAGGCTGCACCGTTCAGTGAAAATAATGGATCAGACTGTTTCCCAGGGTCGGCCTCTACTTTGGCTCTACATCTCTACATTTTAGGACTTTTAGGACTTTTCCTTACCTCAGACATGACAGCACAGAGAAGGACATAGCTAGGCCGTACGTTATGGAAAATAAAGGAATTCCATCGGTGGTGTGTTTCTCAATTTCCTCTTGTCTTGAACGAGATGTGTAGTGGGATATCTGTAGAAAATATACATTAATTAACAGAGATAACAATAGTAATAACCATTATAACCCTCTCCATCATTTTAATTAGATCTACGTACCTTAATTATTTTTCCCTCTGCCTCTTCCAATAAGATCCTGTGGAATTTCTTGAGCCATTCGTCAGCCCCTGTATGGTTCGCCAGAAAATACATGAGCTTTACAGCCCGAGCAGAGCTGACAAAGCCCTTGCTATTTTTCCGAACCCCACCTAATGAAGACCCCAAAAAAACTGCTCTGGATGCAATGGTGTGCAAAGGAAACCCAAGTGTGACACGCTCAATGTTACTTGCATTGTAGTTTATGATCTCAAGTAAGTTGTTCGGCACACAAGCTCCGTTGGCCTTGGAACAGAAGTCATTGAAACTCAACTGCCTTTTGCCCACAATAACAGAGATGCTGGTGACCTTATCGTTGAGTTTAACAAGGTCTTCAACTGCCTTTTTTGTCAGGATGTTTGATTCGCAACTGGACACTGCAATGATGGACGCGTAGTTCCCCTCCGCGTATAGCCTCTGGCTCGAAAACCAAGACTCATCCAGTGGAAAGTTCTCTTTGACAAACTCTCTGGCTTTCTTGGAGGGTCCCTCCCTTGGTGTGAACTGTCGTTCAATGTCATTGTCCTCTCTTTCTTCAAGGTAGACAAATCCCCCTCCCAGAACTGTCGAGACTATCAGGGGCACGACAAAAAAACAGACGGGATGGGCACCGACTGTTCGGCCAAGTTTCTCAAAGAGCCTGGAAATAGGTTTCTCAAGGCAGTCTGTGCGTTTGCAATGCATCCTTAGGGCTTGGAAGGAACCTGCCGATCTGTACGTAGAGAGCGATGTGCAAACAAGCCATAATGGGACATTTTTATACCATTTCGTCAACGTCCCGTGACGTAAACAGTTGTGTTGTTTTCCTCACGTGTGACTGCAGGACAATGGGTTAGGTTTTGAAGTCCCAGTAATTAATGGTGGATGTGAATGGCTTCTTGTAATAACAAGCACTTCTTGCATGGTCAGATGCGTCACAGTCATTGAAATGTTGAAAGTTTGTCTAAGGATAAGCACGGAAGAACTGCAGGCCACACTGCCAAGAGACAAAAGCAAAGTTAATGTTTAGCGCCATGGTCGGAGTATCATTCATGGACCTTAAGTACACAGGCCTGTTCCTAGAAGGTTACCATGGTTTCCTGACCTTGTGTACGCCTATTGCATTAATCAATATTTGTAATCCCTTGGTTGACACTCAAAAGGATTTAATTCTCTGTTTTTGTCACGACTTGCTCTATAACTGTAAGGAGGTCTCCATTTCGTATAAAACACTGTTACATAGACTATGAGGACAAGATAGTCTAGTAACATAATAATAATAACAATAATAATAATAATAATAATAAATATAGCTGCAGGCTATACACAGGATGTAGTTTATTCATTTTAGGTATGTCTTACACTTTTGGTTTTTGTGAAATGCATCAAAATTGACTAAACTTACAAACATTTCAAGATTTCAAGATTTCAAGATTTTTATTTGTCACAAACATCATGTAGTTAGTTCATGTAATTTCACAAATCAAACTGTCATGACATTACGTATGAAGCATTCCCATTTCAACCAGATATCGACTATTTTTTATAATTTTGAAAGTGATATAATTTTGAGACGAGCTCATGAGATTCTGGAACATTATAATTTATTCCACCAGACTTTTTCATCTCCTTATAAAGTTTATTTCCTTTAATGTAAACATGATCTGGGTTATTTTGTGTCCATGTGCAAACAGTCTGAATCTTGTTTTTAAGAATTGCTGTTAAACTTACAGCTGCACATTGTTTATTTCTGGAGTCTCCAAATTGTAAATGATCCTGGTGAAATTAGCCTCTTAACACAGAGACGTATGGGGAATCCACACTTACATTGAAAGTTTTTCCATTAGTGTTTTTTTGACTGTATTTTTCTTCAATACTTTTTTTTTATATTGTGAATTTTGGACAATGGCTTCTTACAACAATAACAAAAATAACTTTTGTAATTATTTTTCAAAAGAATAAGTACATTTCATAAAAAAATATATAAATACATGTCATTTGTTATTACTACTTCATTGTACTTTTTCTGTTAATAATGTAAAATTTGAAAATTCAGTTGAATAGATTTCTTGTCTAAATTTTATGGAAGAATTGGTCAAGATCACAAACACTTTCTGCCTTTTCATTTGTTTGTTAAGATTAGGTGTAGGAAAATGTTTATGCATGACGTTTATTTAAAAAAGTAATTTATTTTTTACCTTAAACTAAATCTTGTCATCTGTACATCTGGACTATCAGTGACGGTAGGTGATGTTGTGTCTCATATGACGTAACCATGTCTATTTATGATAAGAGTCGAATTTAAGCAATGTATTTGTTGAGTTTTTTCCTTGGATTACATTTTTAGTAAGTTTTCGTGATATACAAAAAACATTGTGGTATTTCTGTGAGTAATTACCATTGCACGGCTTCTATTTTTCCAATGGCACGCTGGATCTTGAACACATCACTCAGTCGCACATTTAAGTGGTTTCAAGTGGATGCAGTGAAAAGTTTTTGTGGACTCCTTTTTAGTAGTCTGTAATAATCTAACAGATCTACTGACATCTACCAGGGAAGAATACATAAATATACACGTAAATCGATAGTTTGGTAAAGTCTAAACACTACAGAGTGCGTCCACGCCTCACACAGGACACGGTCCAACTGGACATTATCAATCGGAATCTGTACATTTATAATAAATATTATGATGACGTCATAAAGTGTGTTACTGTAAATATCATCTTGTTAATTTTGTATATGAATAGTGACGTTTTAGTTAACCAAGACAGCTGAAAAATTTGGGTTGTTCGGTTCTTCACTAATATCTATTTCTGGATCGATTTGGATGAAATTGAAACCACCAGATCCTTGTGAAATACCGGTTTAAACGACACCTCAACAGTGTTCGTGGGTTATGTCTTACGTATCGTTTATATATATTGTTTTAGCTGGGATGGGCATAGTTTGGAGTGAAATGCTGAAAGACTGTCTGTGATCTATTTGGATGAAACTTCAACCACGAGATGTTTGTGACAACACGACTTTGAGCGTATTCTTGTGTTATGCCTATGTTTGTGTTTCAAATAGTTTATACTTCAAAATTACGTGAATTTTCTGTACTATAATATACTATAAGGTAATATAATATGTACCTTTGTCATATAGTTTCAATTTTCTTCCTCAATAAATGTATTCTGGAAGTTCTTCCTTGCTGTGCTATGGGTCAGACGGTGCATTCCACTGCTGCCTCACAGCAAGAAGGTCCTGGGTTCGATTCCCGCCTGGGGCGCTGTTGGCACCGTGCTCCGGCGGGTTATCTCCCAAATAGGAGCCTTTCTGTGTGGAGTTTGCATGTTCTCCCCGTGCTCACATGGGGTTTCCTCCACCTCACGTCAGTAAGGACCCCCACCAAAAACATGCACCCATCATTGTCTGACCAGCGATGGACATTTATCACCTGGTCCCCGGGCGCGTCCACGTATGCTGCCCACTGCTCCTGGCTGTGCCCCTGGAGGAAGGACAAGCCAGGATGGGTCAAAAGCAGAGGATCCATTTCACCGGCCACCATCAAGCATGTGCATGTGTGTGCAAGCATGTGTTGTAGTGTGGTGTGTGACGAATAAAGACTGTTTCTTCTTCTTTCTTCTATCCAATTTATTCTATCAGCTGGCCTCATCAATAAGGCCAATGAGGTTACTTTACATATTCTTATATATCTTATATGTTCTATATATATATTTTGATCGTGTTTTCTTATCTTTCTTTAGTACATTTATGTTTCTTGCTATTGTATGCACCAAACTCCAAGACAAATTCCTTGTACATGTTAACTTGGCAATAAAGATGATTCTGATTCTGATTAAATATTAATATCTTAAAAACCCTTTGACATTCTTTGACCAACTGTGATTAAAGGATGTACAAACAAACTTGACGTCACTCAACAGGAAAAGGTTTAATTTAAAAAGTTAATAAGTTAATATTTTATATAATGACAAAAATATAATATAAAGTGTAGAGGTCAATGTGTACTCAAGAAGTCAAAAATGTCGAAAAGTAAAAAATACTGAATATCAGCTTAGCAGTTTTTAATTTCTTAAATTTTTAATTGGTGTTTGAAAAGAGCGTTCAGCCTTGTGTACAGATGTTGAGCTTGTGTTGTGTCATGTTTTGGTTCATGTTTGCAACAGAATGAGTTTTTCCAATAAAGTAACTGGAAATATGACAGATTGCAGGTTTTGTTATTGTAAAAACGGCATCATGTTAAAGGAAAATAGGCAGGTATTTTTGAACCTGAACCTTATTTTTCGATTATCGGGAGTCGACCCAAGTGATTGGAATCAAATCTTTTCGGCACAGAGACGCTCACGCCAGTGAGCGTCTCTGTGCCGAAAATATTTGATCAATATACATTTAATTTCACATACAAAACACTATTTAGGCTTCCTCCTCGGCAAATGATGCAATTTTCAAGGCCACTTTACTAATTTTTAGTAATTTCCCTATGTAAATATATTAAAAAATATAGCAATAGTGTTGCATGGATATGGTTTAATTTGGTGTCAATGATATATTTGTCTGTTCTCTATATGATGGATTCTACATTAGCACCGTAAACTGTGAATGAAAAAAGAAGATTAGAAATTCCTACAGATCCCACATATGACGCACATGGTAAACAATAAACCTGGGTGTGTTTTGGATTAAACCAACAGTCACTCACCGCTCTAATCTGTGTTTGTGAGCCAGCGTGTTCCCCGCTCACCTCAGGCATGATATGGCTGTGAAGGTGACGGTAAGGGCGTACGTGATGAGGAATAATGGGAAGCCATCTGTGGTGCGGCTTTCAATCTCCTTTGAGATGGAGCAAGACACAGAAAGTACAACAGAACAATCCAACAGGAGCTCCTCAGATAGACACATGGTGTTTTTAATTGCACAATTAAAAAAATATATTAACTGAGATAACAGTGACAATTACAAGAAATGTATCACACTGTGATTCAAGGTATTTGCAGTTGTTTTGGTGATATGCAGAATGTATATTATCATAGGAAGGGACTCTTTCTTCATTTGTAGTAGTTAAAAAAAAATCTTCTTTTTTTCCTTTGAATTGCAATTTTTGCCATTTCACATAATATTACTGCAAAAATATGTAGAAAAGTTTGTGAATTGCATTGCACATTTTGAGAAGAGGCGCTGCAAAGTAAAACAAAAATTTAAATTTAAAAACAACTATAAAGAGTATAAAATATGGGATTTCTTTACTTAATATGGGATTTATTAATTAATGATTTTTTCTCCGATGGGAGAGATCACTGCTTTGAAATAATATACCTGAATACCTGGTATTAAATAGTTACAAATATTATTTCATTCTGAATACAGAAGAATAAACCAGTTATTATCAAGTCCTCAGCAGCGAGGAGGCGGAGCTTCAGGAACAAAACTCGCTTCACACTGAATGCACCGTAATCGTACCGGACAGTCGGATCATCCCTAGTGAACGTCGGGTGAACTGCGTCTGAGTTTCGGGTCACAAAATACAACAGAGAGTAGGTTACTCAGCTGAACATTTTCCACATTCCTGATTGAGAGTTAAAAAAAAAATGTGAACGCTTCCCGGTGCCTCGATCGGACGCAAAAAGACACAGCAGCTTTTTCGCGTGAGGAATCCGACTCTCCGTAGGAAGAATGGAGTTCCGGTTTGTTTCTGTCGTTTGTCCTGGTCGGTATGAAGCCAGCTTCACAGGTTGCAGGAACAGCTCGGGAGTTCAGCCATTGGCACTCGACCGTACGTGTCCCCGGGCACACACCTGTTTCACTCCTGGGTTCCTCTTTGCATCGGGGCAAGGGTGAGAGGGAGCGGCAGCTCGGCACCACCGAAACCAGTTAGGCCTCTCAGCCAGTTAACCCCTGTCAGCCAGCTGTCAGTCAGAGCGCTGCCCAGTCCCCGGAGATGGGGTTCATATCACATTTCACACGGATCCGTCTCGGGGTCATTGATTTCGCTGACTCTGAATGAGAATTGGATTCTCTTTCCTTTATTACAGAGAGGAGCGGCAATGTCTGCCCCCCCTCTCCCCATTCTGGCATTATGAAAAAAAAAATAAGAAAAAAAAAGCCTGGGGGAAGGCAACGGTTTGATGCAACCTATTCCAGGAACATCCACGGGAGTCTAATTTTGCTCAGATCTGATTAAATTATTGTTTTTTACAGTCCGTCCTGGACGTGCTACTTGATATTCTGAACTACCAGGACCCAACCAAACTGTTTTCCATTTATAGTCTGTTTGTATTTGGGGGTGGAAAAAGCACTGATATCCCTTTGAGGAGGTGAAAAAAAAAGCTTGGTTAAAAGTTAAAGTTCTTCACTAAGTTTTCAATTAACATTTTTCAATCAACCTCTATTGATGAAGATTAAAGTGTTGTGTTGGTTGGTCCAGTTTTGGTTGACCTCATGCTTTTCTCTTATTGTCAGTAATGGAAAACTTAACGTTTTTACATCCGATCGCATTGTTCGTATCAATAAAAAACGTTTTGTCATTTAAATTAAATGTAATAAGTAAAACTTTTTTAGGGGGAGGGGTGGTTCGTCCTCGAGGGCGGTCTGCTCTATATAGAGGTTTGGGATCCCTTGCTAAAGTGAAAGACCCAGACAATAGACAAACACCCAGATTCAGTGCCAAAAAAACCCCCAAAAAAACGCCAAACCCACCCAGATTCACCAGCTTATCTTGCTTTCTCCAAAAGTCCATTGCACCTGTTCTTTCCTTCTCTGTGCCTCCCTCCTCCCTGCATCTTGAAAGAGTGCTTTCCATTATGCCACAGGTTCAATTATCCTTGTTCACCCAGCCATGGGCCTCCGGCTACTGGAGAGCAGCTGGCTCGGTCTACCTCTCTCTCTCTCCCTCTATCTCTCTCTCTCCCTCCCTTCCTCGCTCTCTCCCTCTCTCTCTCCGTCTCTCTCCCCGTCATTTACACACACACAGACAGACATAAAACACACACACATGCACACACACACACATAAACACACACACACACACACCTTCAGACCCTGCATTCACCTGCCAAGCATCCTGATTAATGAGGCTGCAGTTCCCACTACAGAGAGAAGCAGCAAACGGCAGCGGGACGGAAAGGCCTGACGCTGGTTGCCACAGGTCGGGCATTCCCCCCCGGTGCCGGAGGTGGGCCACTGGGATGGGGCGGGTCTGGTCTGGGAAGGGGGAGGGGCGACGGGAGGCGGGGGGATCCGCTTGGCCCACTGAAACAACAAACTCAGTGCACACACCACAGATGTGTGTGTAGATGCCTCCACTCCCCCGGCTGCAGTGTGGCGGGCCTTTGATGAGCTCATAACAGGTTGAGGCCTCTCAACCATCTCTTCACCTAACTGGGGCCTGGGACCACAGGTTGAGAACCCCTACATTGATCAACCGATCACAAAATAAAGGCTGAAATACCCCTTTCTCACCACAAATGAAACAGTGCCTTTTCTGTTACGGCTACAAACTCTGGGTTAAAAACAAATGGGAAAAAAAGTGAAGCTTAAGAAAAATAAAAAAAAAGTAAAAAAAAACTTCTCTTGATTGAAAAGACAAACTTGATTGAAAGTCCAAGACCCCGATCCGACCAGGGGGGCTTTGCTCGGCTTCGCTCAGCTTCTCTCCCCCTCTATGTGAACAACAAAGGCGATCCCTGAGATCTACAGAACGTATCTTTTCACCCTCTTCCACCTGCGGCTGCCGAGGCAGCGGCCGGATGTAAACGACCCTCCCGATAGCCACATGGCGGCCATTTATGTTTGAAGGCCTCCAGTTATGGACGGAGGAATGGCGATCGGCCATGTGTTGAAATCCAGGAAAGGACCGGGGACGTAGGAAGATGGAGGGGGACAGACGCCTGTGTCTGCTACCTGGGGCTGACACGACTAATTGATAGATTTTTCCCGCTTTCACAAGCTTCATGCCGCCAAAAAAATTAGCAAAAAACACATTATGTGACGGCGCTCAGCTTTTTGGCGGCATGAAGCTTTCATTAGACCAATGAAATTGACGAATGGGTTAAGGTGAAACAATGTAACTGTTTAGATTAAATCGAGCGCGCTCAAACTTCCCATCATTTACGGTAGTCATTTCATCACCCTCATCATGGCAAAGACACAAAGAAATGCATATGATGCAGCTTTCAAGTTGAAGGCGATCGATCTGGCTGTTGGAAAAGGAAATAGAGCTGCTGCACGGGAGCTTGGCCTTAATGAGGCGACGATAAGACGTTGGAAACAGCAGCGTAAGGAACTGACTCGGTGCAAAAAGACAACAAAAGCTTTCAGAGGGAAGGAAAGCAGATGGCCTGAACTAGAAAATGAGCTTGAAGACTGGGTCACCACACAGAGAGCAGACGGCCGAGGTGTTTCACCTGTGCAGATCCGACTGAAAGCCAAAACAATCGCCACCGCAATGAAGTTTGAGGATTTTAGAGGTGGAGCATCATGGTGTCTGCCAGTGGGTCCTGACAGCGTGGAGCATTGTCAAAAAATCCACTGTCATCAACAGGTTTGGAAAGGCTGGACTGCTGCGTGTTGAAGAGGGCAGCATGAGCTCAGCGGGGAATTTGCCTCCGGATAAAAGTGACGAGAGCGACAATGAAAACGATCCAACCTCGGATGAAGCAATTCTGAAGCTATTCAACTCCGACACCGAAGGAGATGAGTTCAGTGGTTTCAATGCGCAGGAGAAGGAAGATAGTGACCAATGACTTTCTTGGTAGGCTACTGTTTACCGCAAATTTTTATTTTTGTTACAAACCGCGTTTCGTTAAAGCCTATTTATCTTTGTTACAAGCCGTGTTTCGTTAAAGCCTGTGTAAAGTTCATTTGTTTCAGTGTACCGGTAGGCACCTGCGGCTTATAGACATGTGCGGCTTATTTATTTTCAAAATAAACATTTTTTAAAAATTCAGTGGGTGCGGCTTATATTCAGGTGCGCTTAATAGTCCGGAAATTACGGTATATAAAATGTGTCAAAATGGAGAAAAACTACAGAATTAATTCATTGGTAAAACTGTTTTGAAAGTTCACTATGGATCTGTGATTCATTGTTATCCTTTATAATACATTTGGCACATGGATGGATACAATACAATACAATACAAATAGAAAACATAAATAATAAACAGCAATATATGGTAAAATATGGAAAATAGCATACGGCAAATACACTAAACTTAGTGATAAACAACAGATATAACCTAAAAATAACACAGAAAAAGGGCAACAGGGTGTCAGCATTACGAGCCTGAATACCTCATAACATATAAGAATTAACAAGACCCTAAAAAAATAAAAGGTCATGTCCAAAAATAAAATATAGAATATAAATAAAAAATAAAAACACATAAAATAACTTATGGAATAAACAGTGAAGCAGAAAGAAAATCTGTTGGTACCAGGGTTTATTCTGCATGTGTTAGAAAATGAAATTCACAGACTTTTTAAAGCACTATTTTTTCATTATTAAGGACTTCATGCAAAACAAATATAATCAATTTTCAATGTGATAGTTATTCATTAATATATATTATAATCAGTCCTCAGTCTCATTGTATATTATTTATATTAGAATATATATTAATATATTATTCATATTTAATATTCATACTATTATAATATTATTTTATCTATATGTATTATCAATCCCATTGTCATCTTCTACTATAAGTGTGTATTTCCAACCACGCCGGATTAAATTTACATTCCTTTGCATCATCTATGTCAAAAAACAAAGTGATTCTGGAAACATTTTATTACGATATGGATCACAAAACCAGGGGGAATATCAAAGGTTTTCGATAATGGCTTTTTTTCCAAGGACTTCTCAAGCACCTCAGCACAAAAGGGGTTATTTTCAAGGTATCCTAGGACTTAAATTTCCAAGGACAAAATTCTAGTACTTCAAGCGCCTGGAGGACCAGGTGAGGACCCCAGTGATGTTACCTCCACCATCGCTCCATGTTAAGGGGCTCGAGGCTCAGCTCGAGGCTCTGCGCTGAGCTGCTCTGAGCTCCACGCCCATTGAAGCGTTTTCCTTTCGGGGTAAAAAAAAAAAAAAAGGCAAATATCACACATTTAACTCTGCACGAGCAGCTCCTCCTCCTGAAACGGAACAAAATAAGCTACGTCGTGCCACGGTTCTTTATCACATCCGCGCACACTCGATGAATCGATGGGGAGGCGAGGCGGTGACGCCCAGCTATGAATACACTCCACAGTCTCATTTTCGAGCGAACTCTGAGAAACAATCTCATGTGACTCTTTGTGAGGCTAAATATAGAAGCACGCAAGACGGCAAGCAGCGAGACAGGTAGCACATGAAGCTTCAAAGGCCAGGAGCGCTGCCACGGTTAAGGAGGAAAGAAATAAAATAAATAAATCCCAACTTTTAATTTTTTTCCTTAAAATAAAAAAAATACAAAACTGTATTCCATTCTTTGGGGTTTGAGCTGGCACTCTTCGCACATCCTATATGTAAATATGTGGAAAGTTATGTTTATAAGAACAATTCAATTAGAATTAAATGTCATATTTAAGTCTATAGAGATGTGATGTACAGTGCGCCACCATAATGGAAAAAATTTATATATTTTTCAATAATACCCATTTATTATACCTATACACTGTATTATAGCATTAAATTATGTTGCCTTATATCATAACATAATCAGCTGCTTATGTTATGATATAAGGCAACATAATTGAATTGAGTTAACAAGAAACCTTAATTTATAAGCAGATGGTCACTGATTTAGACGATTTTTTTAATCTATTTAATTTTTTCCTCAAAGCACTATGGTGTCAGATGCTCACTCCTTCGATCCTGCGGTGGATCGGCCCCTCTGTTTCTTCGCTTTCTCCCTCCATCGCCGTCCGGGCCGCATCCACCTCTTCACACCCCCCCTCCACCTCCTTATCGGGAGCTTGGGCATGTTGGCGTAGCGTGGCACCTTCCGAAGACGAGGCAGCAAGAAATTATTATCAATTATCGGTAACCCTCGTGGGTTTAGACTTGCACTTGTTTACGCATTTGTTTTAGATATTAGTTTTGTCTCATCATACCAAGGGAATACAGCTGAAAATGCAGTCCCAGCATTGCATATTGAAGCCGCTCCCTGGAAGATCTAACGTCCCATAAGGCTGAACCAGCTGACCACCACCTCTGCTTTTTCAGTGTTTTCATCGCCTGGTGAAGAATTGCCGCAAACACAAAGCAGTGCACCGATCTGGCTTAGTGCATACGAGACTAAGGATAATCAAGGGGTGAACTTGCTGTTCCTCCATCGCTGCTGCAGACCGTTAGTTATATCACGGTGAACATCAAGCAATTCCGTTTGCTGCAAAATGGAGGGAATAAACAAAGGAAAAATGTCTCCAAGACTCTGTGAGCAGCAACCTCTTAAACGATGCATGGACAGCGGCTTCCAGGGAACCGGCAACCCTACGTGTTGTGATCACCGGTGCGGTGCGTAGTGAGTTTGTTCTGATCCCTGGACATTTCATCGGGCCCCTCGTCCTCACTTTCGCTGCCTACTTGTGAAAAGTCAAGAAGGTGTTATAGTTTTGTCCAGCAGTTGGGAAACAATTAGGAAATCCTCTGAGATCCTTCCTGGTTGCAAAATAAATCCTATTTAATAATGGTAGTTATACCGTTAGTGTCATAGCTACTTATTTTTAATCACTTTGTAAAACCCATTTTTATAGAACTGCTTTTATGCGTTGAGGCCACCTTTCTTTATCTATTTTATTTTTTACTTGTTTGTATAGATTAAATGTTTTCCTTTTTATTTCTATATCTAATTATCATATTGCAGTTATTTATTTATGTTTATTGTCTCTTTATCCGCATTTACAATTTTATGAATTCATTTATTTCCTGCTTATTGTTGCATTTTAAATTATTGTGGGCACTCTGCTTTCATTTCATCTGTCAAAGCACTTCATAAACTGTGTTTTTAAAGGTGCTGTGTTAAATAAAGCTATTATTATTATTATTATTATTACTGTTATTATTATTATTGTCATTTTTGTTATGATCAGTATTATTATTATTGTAATTATTATAATCATTATTATTAATATCATCATTATAATATTTATTATCATTAGTAAAATAATAATTATTATTACTGTTGTTTTTATTATTATCATTATTAGTAGTAGTAGTATTAGTATTATTATAGCTTCCTTTTCTCTTCATGGAAGCTGGGCGGTCGCCCGCCTCCTCCTCTGTGTGCAGATCTGATTGGACCACAGCCATTGGCTGCTTACATCGACCTCACTCTGTGTCTGTACGGATACGTTTGCAGTTTAAAGATACTGATGGTTTGACAGAAAAAGAAGGAAGATGAGGCCACCTTACTTGGGTTGAAGCCGACATGACCTTCATCAGATCCATAGGGCTTGAGGAATGGGGGCCAGAAGCACACGCTGTTACGGGCCCTGGATGCAGGAGCAGCTTCGGTCTCTTCGTTCCCATTGGAAATTAAGTCCATGATAAGAAACATTCTGTGTCAAATTTGGAGAAACCTGTATGTTAGACTGCTATGTACTAACATTCAGCATTGATATATACAGTATATCAATTTATATGTAGAATTTTATATTCAAGTCTATAGATATGAAGTAGTACTCCTAACACTTTAATGTGAAAAAAAAGCTTTGCATATATGTATACATTAGTCCATTCCATTTATTTTTAAGCACACTTCATAAAATACCGTTAATGTTGACAGTATATGTTGGATACACTGTATATTCCAGCTCTGTGGCTTCACAAAAATTCAAAAGAGACACACCAACAAATGTGTCTTTAAAAGGCAGAAGCGCATAGGTCAATAGTTTTTCCTCCATCTTGACACAGCAGGTTTTGAGAAATGTCATTCCCAACGGAGACAAGTTCATTGGGTCGTCTTAACCTTATCAAAATGGTATTTCTAACCAAACCAATGCCATCTTCACATCTAATGCTGCGACATGCTGTGGGATAGAACCGCAATATTTTTCAGTTTAAGGTGAGCTGGTACTTCATCATCGCTTTCAGAAGTCAAACTTTCCAATACTTTACAATAGGAATAACCGATGGTGAGTCTGACAATGCGGTGGATAGTGACAGTAACCAGGGCATGATTGGTCAATAACAAGGACGGGGCGCCCGCTTCACCCCATTTTTGGAAATTAGGTGATCTAGATGTGAGAGAAAGCATCACGGAACTAAAGCAACCAGCAGTACTTTTTACCTGGAAACTACCATGTCGTACCAGAAAACAAAATAGCTCAATTTAACTGGCTCGATGGAGAAACTGCAGAAAGGAAGTATTGTATCATCATCCAGACATGCCGGCTACACCAGAACAACAGCAGGAAATAGTCCCTTCATCGGAGTCTGTGCTGACGTTTGCAGAGTTTGATCCGTCTCCTTTCGTTCAAATAAGGAGACAAAGAGGTTTGGAAAACTTTGTGTGTGGTTGGGAGACGCATAACCGCCACCTCAGGGCGTGTCATCTGTGCGACTATTGGTCAATGCCAGGTGAGTAGGGCGGTGCCGTGGTCCTTATCCCGCTCAATTTGTCCGGACGAGCCTGGGAAAGTCTAAATCAGCAAGGTTAACTGGCCGATTCTAATGGGGGGCTACTACAAAAACATAAACTATGATTATGTTTTCCTAATTGATAAGGTATGTATTTATTATCCAATTGATTTTTAAACACATAACCATAACTTTCACACATCCAGACGCCTTCTGCCAGAAATTACAATCTTCTCGATTGACAAATAATACTAATAAATAAATAATAATAATCGATCAATGTCAGATACAGCGGAATCGGGCAGGGCTCACTTCCCCGCACACCAGCCGCATAGCGATATTGCCGAGCACCGCCGGGTGTGGCCCGGACTTGGCCCGCACTGCGCTCACCAACGCCGCCCCTCAGCCGGGTGACGCCACGCTTAGCCAGAAGGGGCCCATTTCCACTGTGCTAACCGGGTTGTGGGCGGAAATATGAGCTTGGCTGGTTAATGAGTCAGCGGGGGGCAGGGTGCGAGGGCGGGGCGCAAGGGAGGTTCGCATCACAATCAACTTATGGCCAGATCACTTCATTAGTGGGTTTCAAGCGGGCGCATGAGATGTTCACATATTCTCTTTGCCACAACAGGGATTAGATACAAATAAAATCTGGTAAAATAAGACTTTATTTATCTCTGTGAGGGCAGTGCAAGTCAAAATATTAAAAAATATTGATAATGGACAAGAAGTAGAGCATAGTGACAGCTGACACGGTGACTCATATTGGGTTGATTTGCCAGTTATGGGTGTGTGTCACCGATGAACGAGGTCTGACAATTAACCCTTTAATATGCGAGTTTTCAAAGCAAAAAGAGCCGGTGGTCAAATCGTCGGCACCTGAATCGCAGGTATGTCAGTCAGAAAAAAACGCAGGATTATTTCACGCGTCAAGGGAACCAGCCTCAAAAACCACGACAGATTTTGACCAAGAGCACGGACATGCGGCATCTGCGGAGGTCACGTGGTCACAGACACAGCCCTGGGAAACGGCCGCAAGGATTGAACCGGCGCCCCGGTGACCCGGTCACACACCACTCCGCCAGAGTCACGAGTGGAGACGCTTGTATCCGAGGCCAAAGCAGCAGCACCCTTCAGTGTGTTCCGCAGTGCGTGCGGCGGCACCACCGCTGCTCGTCGGAGCTCTTTCAGCGCTGACACACACTTCTGATTAACAATTCATCTAATGAGTCACCATTCCGGCTGCGTGTCTGGTTGTGCTCCCGCGACTTCAAAGTCAAAATCATTTTGCATTGTCCAGGCAGTTTGACATGACTGTTGCTGTTTTTCCACGTATTTCTCTTCCCATTAAATGATTGATTATAATGATTAATCTAATGTGATCTAATCTAATCTAATGTCAAACATGCACAGCCTTTGCAGCCTGTGAACAGAGCTTTAAAAGTGAAAACTGAGACGAACAAGACTAATTACATGTGGGCAGCGGGTGGTGATGTAGGTGGAGTTAGGAATCTATTCGGTGTTTGCGTCTATCTATATCTCTAGAACCCTAACAACCCTCGCACCCTAACTGCTGCAGTTTGAGGTCAAACCATAGACGCTGCCTCACAGCATGAGCTGGAAGGTAAACATCGCCTTCTAGCGGCCAAATTAAATATGACACCCGAGGCTGCAGTATTCATCTTCACATATTTATTCATATTTTTATATGTTGATGTACTGTATCTGTCAACATTTGTCATACATCCGGTCCAGCAGTTAAATCCAGGGTTCTCAGCCATTTTTTATGTCCCAAAATACATTTTCTTTTTATCGTTTTGGAGCCAGCACCACAATTTGTATGCGTTAAAATTCACGATTAGACCAATACTAAACAACAGATGGAGGCTAAATAAAAATCTTTCTTGGTGTACTTATAAACTGACATTTCTGGTCAAGGTGTGGATATTCCACATTGCATATTAGGAGATGCGCGTTCACAATTCATGTCAATCAGAGTATGGCATCGGCTACTTTTATTATATCATCGAGCAAGGAGGGCTACAAATGTATTATATAGAAATATTAATGTATTTCAAAACCTATTTTACTCCTTATTTGATCAAAAATATTGATTTATCATGCTTAAAGGGTGAAATATAGGCCTAGAAGACCTTCAAGAAGGAGTCTTGTATCATAGTCGCCACTTCTTCCACCAACACGCCGTAGTCAGCTTGACAAACATGGTGGGCTTTACTGCCAAGCCCCTTCAGGGTTGCCATCATGTACCTGTGCATCTCCAGTCCCGAGGCCACACGCCCCAACTGCTGTAGCTGCTCCAGAGGATCCTCTGGAATGTTCTGGAACTGTAGCGCCCTGAGGACCGCCGGCGCGACCTTCCCGGAGTGCGCGGTGGAGCAAATCCCTACTGGGCACGAGCCTTCCTGCAGCCTGTCCGCCACCGCCTTGGCCTTGGCGGTGTGCATGTCCATGACGTAGCCCATCCAGGCGTGGAGGCTCCGGACAGTGGCCAGGCAGTCTTCTTCACAGTACCACCCGGACCGCACATCCGCCCACATCCTCCTGAGGAGGGGCCCTGAGACGTCGAAGTGACGGTCCCTCTCCAGGCGCGTGAACAGGTCCCCGACAAGATGGCTGTCCCCAGCATACAGAGCGGACATGGCGTTGCCAAAGTCACCGGTGGGGATGCAGACATCAATGGGCTCTCCAAACTGGATTACACCGTCTTGGAAGAGATCCAGATAGGCGGAGGCATGATACACAACCTGATTGAGGAGAGAAGGGAAAGAGAAACTGGTACAAAGTTCTGATAAAGTACGGACAGATACATGTTCAATTGTACTAACAGCAGGTCAAACTGTGATCTGATCAACATCTATTTTTGTCATCGTTATTAGTAAAGAAAAAATATTAAAATAATAACAAGTTTCGAGTCTGACTCAAGGTTTTCGAGGCTGATTTGGCAACAATCTGAGACCAGGCGGAGTCAGGGTAGGCGCACTGAGGAGTCGTAGCTGTCATCGATGCGTGTGTGTGAGTTAAAGACTCAAATCTGTTTCGATGCGATCCCCATCACAATTGAATCAAACATGTTTGATTTTATCGGAGCCAGTCTTTCTTAAATCCTTTGGTGTGCGTACGCCAAAGCCTCAAACTGCAACGGCAATTTTCTTTTTTCTTTGCAACAGCAGTTTTCAACGGCCAATGAGATGCGCGCCTGTACCATGGCGAAGCCAAAGAAAACGGCGAATGGGCGAGTGCGGACTTCTGAAATGGAGGAGCGATCTGATCTGACCTAGTGTATGATGTCAGTGCTGCATGCTGCTGCACAAACGACCACAGCAATGAGCTGTGTGGCGTCCATGTTTTGACGTAAAAATTCAGTGAAATATTTTGCCTCTCGCAACAATCAGAAGATACATCCTCGTGAGTGCCAGAGAACCACAAAACTGTGCATCTGTTCTCCATCTTTAGATTTTGTGCTCCTCAAAGATGGCGCTTGTTGAGACTGAAAATCTGCAAATATCAGTCGTCAAATGTGCGATGCTCAATCTGCTCATTGTCGTTCAGGATTGAAAAGAAATCACATAATGCAGACGAGGCTTCAAATGCGGCGGCTCACACACCTGCGGTAACAATCGTGCCCAGTTAATGGAGTTGGCGGTGCTAAGGACAGTGCCGTATTCCACGCGAGGTGTCCCGTCATCCCGGACGCTCCGAACATCCTCTTAATGGCTCTCTGGCAGAAGTCGAAGTCTGACAGGACGCCGACAGCCTTGGCGTTGCCCGCTCCGAGGGCCGTAATCTGCAGCTTCTGAATTTCACTCATGCCCTTGTGCGTAAAGAAGACGAGGACGCCGGTCCGCTGTCTGTCGCTGCTGCTAAGGCGACTGAAGCCACTGAGCACCACGCCCCCGGTGTCTCCTAACGTGGTGACCAGAATCAGGTAGTTGCACACCTGCAGAAGGCAATAGGCAAAAAGCTGTGGCATCGGCTGCAAGGTCAGGTCCTTGAAGGAGGCGGTGGGGACATGGAAAAGCTCCTGGACGTACTGGCTGCTGGTGAGGTGCCTTTCAGGCGCAATGGCCTCGCTAGAAAAGTTCGCTCTGTAGGCCTTGAATATCATTGTTCTCTGTTCGGATCGTGCTCTCTCACAGTACGACATGTGAGCGAGCCTAGCCACTCATGAGTATCAATTCTCAGGAGGCCGTTCTGGGGTACACAGAGGCTGCCATCTGGGGCCAAACCCTCTTGTACAACGTCGCTGAAGTACGTTTTACCCTAAGACTTAGTACTACTACGCCTGGTCGATACATAGGATTTCGCATCCAGGTTTTGATTCCACTCTATAACGCGCTACACCCTCTCTGCCACCTCCTCCACCGTCTCTCTGGTTCCATTGTCTCCGGGTCCATTGCCTCTGGGAGCGTTGTCTCTCTGTCAAAGAGACAACGCTCCCAGGGGGAGAGAAACGGCGCAAGGCCTCGCCCTCTTTCTCCAGAAAGCGCTCAACGTCTACAGCCACGAGCTTGTCAGCGACAGGCATCTTCCACGTCTTCTCCAGGATGTCGTCATCGACATCGAAGATGGGCAGACCCAGTATTTGGGCGACTAACCTCCCCACCATTGTCTTACCTGCCCCTGGAGCATCCATGATCAGGATGTTTCTGTCCCCCAGCGAGGAGGTCTTTGCGGAGAGCCATGATCTGGCTGTTGAAATGGGACTCATTTGGGTAGCATTTGATAGTGCAACCTGACTTGCATTGAATACACCCATTTAGCAGTGAGTTGAGTATTGTTGATATCTGTGGGGGAGAAAAACCTTCCAATAATGTAATAATGTACTTTTAGACACGTAGACGAATAAAGCTTATATAGTTCTGTCTATAGCTCTTTCCTCTGTGTGGCGGGGGCTCACAGGAGCAGTAGTAGCTGAGTAAGCAGAGTAAACATAACAAAATATATGGATATATTATAGATATATGGATAGATTATAGATACATAGATAGATTAGAGATATGTGGATAGATTACAGATATATTGATAGATTAAAGATGTATGGATAGATTATGGATATACTGATAGACAACAGATATATTGATAGATTACAGATATATGGACCGAATGTAAATATATGGGGAGATAATATATATATGAATAGATTACATATATATGGAAATATTACAGATATATTGATAGATTATAGATATAATAATAGATTACAGATATATGGATATATTATAGATATATGGATAGATTATAGATACATTGATAGATTATAGATGTATGGATGGATTATAGATATATGGATAGATTACAGATATATTGATAGATTGTAAATATATGGGTAGATTATAGATATATGAATAGATTACATATATATGGATATATTACAGATATATTAATATATTATAGATATAATGATAGATTATAGATACATAGATATATTATAGATATATGGATATATTATAGATATATGGATACATTATATATATATAGATAGATTACAGATATATTGATAGATTATAGATACATGGATATATTATGGATATATTGATAGATTATAGGTACATGGATATATTATGGATATATTGATAGATTATAGATACATGGATATATTATGGATATATTGATAGATTATACATATATAATGATAAATTATATATATATATATTGATAGATTACACGTTTATCTAGTGTTGGTTTACCCAAACAGTGTCACATGTTTAACTGTGGTATGTTCGTTTACCTCTGTGTCTCTTCTATTAACATTGAAAACAACCGTTCGTTCTTAGAAATCCAGTGAAGGATGAAGCGACATATTTCAGCAGCGATCGAAGGTTTGCTTACTCTCTGCTGCAGGACGGTTGATGCTGCAATTAACTCCTATTGCAATGAACGCGTGTTTTACTACTTGCTACCTGGTAGTGCTAACAATATTTGACCTCGGCCGACTAATGAAACATTTTTTTGCCATGCCTTTAGACTCTCGTAGGATCTTGTCCTGGGATGTTGTGTCACAAACAAGACGTCACGAGTAGTACCTACAAACTGAAGCTGACCTGTTCGAGGTTGGTAGTTCCCATCTCTCCCGTAAGACTCGAATGCTGCACAGATACGGAACAGCGGAAGGGACAAACTTCCCAAGCGGCACAAAGGTCCAAAGCAATATATAAGATTCAAGATTATAGACATTAATCTGTCACATCCATATACATACTTTCATACTAACATGTATTATTATTTTGTTATGTTGTTTTATTTATATAATTCAACCAGTATGATTCCACACTTGCTTAGCATCCTTTATTCTAGTTAACATCTATATTTTGCTTTGCCAGTTTGCTCCTATAGTTGCTAGGCAACTGTACCCCTGGCAACATGTTTGCAAACAGACCACTGGATGTATAACCTCAGGTACTAGAATACTGGACTATATACAGGTTTGCATCTGCAACTAATCAATCTAATTCCAACCAAACATGTCCTCCACCGTGTACCCGCCAGAGAGCATCTACACACTCATTCCAAAGGAGGATGTGAAGACCCAGAGGCCACCCAGGTAAATACCACACTCTTAATTTACACTTAATTCAACCTAGAAAGTCCATATATCACATATCCATATATGCTAAAATATGTTGTCTTCCTATGTTCATAAGGTTTTGTGACTTTTCTTTCTCTTTTTTGTTTAGCAAGAGAACCAAAATGATATAAAACAGTGATATCAAGAGATGGCATAGACATAAATAATCCTCGAAACCTGTGGTGTTCCGGTGTAATGTCATTTTTGCACTGTCCAGGCACCTGGTCTCCTGCATCTTTATCAAAATAAATCCAAAATGGGGATGAGGATTATTGCAAATATTTTATTTATTATACTTAAAATTTCCCATTAATGCAATTTTTTTAGAGCTCTATTGATTTAGGAATAACTTGTGTTTTCTGCTGCTCGGATATCATATTTGCTTTGTTTGGTCAGCATGTATGAGTCGAAAAATGCAAAATTATTACCAACAGGCATTTAACATTTAATGGCGTGTTCAGGACACAGATACCAAAAATAACCATATGCTCCAAACCTTGATTTACCAAGGTACATATCCAAGTTCAGGTTGGCAGTTGTGCTGGAACAACAGTCTAGTAAGTACGCCATGAAGACGGTGGGACCCGCACAAGTCGAGAAGCCGTCCCCAAAGAAATACTTACAGAAGCATTCAAAGGAGCCCAAACTGTCTGAGCGTGAGTATGGCCTAATTCCATTACAACGCTTTCCATTTCGCAAAATAAACACATCTGCTCGCCCGGGTTGTTTCAGATGCGTGCAGTAAACCTTGGGACAGCGGCTGCAGTATGAGGAAGCCGGCCGTTCCCCTGAAGACGGACAACCCGCTGAGGGGCGTTCAAACGAAGAAGGACTTTGTGAAGACCAACGCCATCGAGAACATCACGTCGGAGCCGAAGAAGCCTCAGCCCACCTACACCGACACTCACCTGGGTCACCGGAGGCTCCTGGAAAATTCTGGACTCGTCCCTAAATACATCAAGAAAAAGGTGAAAACGGCTCTCAGATAATCATGTCAATTTATTATGATTAAAAAAAAAATCTAAAACTCTCTCTCTGGATACCACATCATACAAGCAGTCGTATTGTTTTTTATTCCTTCCGTTAATGGTCGCAGGACTATGGGGAGACACCAGAGTATCTGCAGAAACGCAAGGAGGAGGTGCAGAGAGCTCAGGAGGAATACCACTATTATGTTAGAGAACGGATGAGGCAGGGGGCCATGAAGCAGCTATCCCAGGAGGAACAGCAGACCATACTGGAGGTGCATGATAATAATAATAATAATAGTTTAAGCTATAAAATTTTACAAAGGCAAATTATATATGTATGTTTTTGTTTGTTTGTTATTTAAAAAACAGATAAATAGATAAATAAACTGATAAATAAATTATAAGTAAATTATATATACAAAAAGATAAATGGATAAATAAATTGATGAATAAATAAATAATAATAATGGTTATAGCTATATAGAATAAGCAAAAATAGACACAAATAAAGAGACAAATAAATATATAAATAACAACAAATAATTATAATTAAATCTATAATTAATAAATAAAGCTGTAAATACAGCAGAGGATTCACATACTTTGATTGGTACCCCCGCAGCCATCTTTGATTGGGTGGACTTCATTTTCTCAAAAGGATTTCCAACTGTTGAGATCTGAATAATCTGAATAATTGCTAGTAGACACTGTTTGAATGGGATTTCCAGCATATTACTGTTATCATATCACACATTTAAAGTCATACAGTGTCTTGGCTTTATACCAGTGTCCAATCGTGCAGTTCATGGAGGATCCGCCAGGTTTCAGGGTCCCACGCCACAATGAAGCAGACTTGTAACAGATTAGACCTTGCAACATGGAATCATAAAATCATTGGCTAATTTGGTGTTATTTCAACTGATGGTTCATGAGAAAAAATATTTTCCAATATGTTATATGACCTTGTACTGTATGTTCTTGAAGCATAGGATTATGTTTTCTGTCGTAGAAGACCTCTGCAGTCAAGACATCGCCCTATTTGGAATGGGATTGCGACCGTCCATTCATCTCAATGAGGCTCAAATAACCAGATTGTTCTCTCTAAATGATGTTGGTTCCCATCATTTGTAACTGTTCATACAACACTTACCACTCTGCAGCCTCTCACTGTGCACCCCAATGGGGCAAAAGCTTTAAACCTTAAAATAAAATAAAATACAAACATTTAGAATCTCCTTTTCAATAGCGTGAAACCCACAGTATGGTCTTTGCTGGAACGTGGTTGGATCTCACTGTGTTAGTTTCCGCTTCCCCAGGGGCTGAAGAAGAACTGGGAGGAGCTTCATGACCAGTACCAGGGACTTTCAGTTGTCACGGACAACGCCTCCAAGAAGAACCGCAAGGAACGCCTGGAGGTGGCCATGAAGCAGCTGGAGAACGACATCAGCCTCTTCGAGAGGCACCAGACCATCTATGTGGCCAACAACTAAGGTGTCCCAAATGATGTCTTTAAAGTGTTATGATCTGATATGAAGGGAGTCATGGAAACAGCTTAAATGACCGGACTGTTGTGTTGGGTTACTGTTGGGTTCGGGTGAAGAATTTCCCCATAGTTGCATATTTGCAAAACAAGCTCAAATTCAAGAGATTATTTGTCACTACCTTATCAGTGTTTCCCAACCCCTTTTTTCTTCCATGGCACACTTTTTGCAATGAAATAATCCACCACAACGAAGCGTCACACCAACTGAACCAAACCAGTGAAGAGTCAGACGAATCAAACAACTCTCTTTACCGAGTGACTCGTCAAGAACCGGATCTCAAAAAAGAGTTGAACCTTTCATCACTATGAGGGACACTTGTTCTGCTGGAGCTGGTGTTCTGACTGGAACGGATGAATTTGATGATTTGATGATTTAGACAATTGTGAGATCATGTAAAATGCAAAATGATGGTTCTATATCATATTATAAAGGATAGAAATTTCTTGGATAATAATAAAAAAGTCTGAAGATTCCTGATTGCAGCCTATTGCTTTGTTGTAAGTGTCGAACTTTTCGAAATATTCCCCTTTTTGGATGCCAAAAGGGGAAACCAAAGTGCGGAAGAGCATCTACGTCTATCAGCATAAACCAGGATGTCATGGAAACGCATTTAAAACATTATCCCCGGCCCCCTACTCCGGTTGCATCGCCAGGTGATGTCGTTGTGATGTCACAACTCTATAAACCCTATAAAGCTGAGCATTTGGTGGTACTGGCATTAGTTTACGCCAAAGAAGAACAAGGCATTTATATACATACTCATGCATGCACACACACACATACACAGGGCCAGCACACGTACAATTTCAACAAGAATTGTCCAGCGTTATGTGCTACAAAAGTGCAGGCTAGGTAGGTCTGCTGTCTAATGTCTATCAACGCTGAATGTCCCTGACTCGACCAAACATGTCATCCACCGAGCAGCCGTCAGAGTGTATATACAACCTCATCCCAAAGGAGGTGATTAAGATTGAAAAACCACCCAGGTAATCCCAAAACACCGCTCCATTGGCCTAACCACAATGTGACGAAAATATGTTTTCCATGTATGACATGAAATATATGGACTTTTCTAGGTTTGTCAGTATTTCTCTTAAATGACTTAAAAACTCGTCAATATTTTTTGAGCTAGAAATTACATTAAAACATCGATATCAAGAGATGGCACAGACATAATAATAATATTTATACTTTTTGGGAAAGTATATTTATTTTAAAATCATTAGATATACCGACTATAGAAGTACCGATTGTATTTGTAATATTTTGGAGAAATATTTTTTATTATATATTGTAAAGAGTATTTAAAAAATGCTGAATAAATATGATTCAGTTATATATGTAAAATCTACTGGAGTAATAGATAAATATGAAGTATGGCCTCATATTTTGGAATATATATATGATGGGGATAGTGTAGACTGAAAAAGTGTATTTTATTTATTTATTTATTTTTTGAATGGTTCTCTTGGTCTGCAAACTGTTCAGCATTTTTTCTGGGAACATTTATGTTCATTTATGATATGTTCAGTTCTAACCTTGCGACTACATTTAATCTAAATAGATCATATTGGAGATCTTGTATCTGATTGGCCATTTTTACACCATCGAGGCACCAGGTCCCCTGCATATTCCTAAAATAAATCCAAAATGTGGATTTGATTTATTACTTAAAATTCCCCATGAATCAGACTTTTTAGGGCTATACTGGTTAAGAATAATGTGTATTCTTTGCTATCCACATGAACAGGCAATGATTTTAATGAGAGTACAGTGGTACTTTGACTTACGAGTTTGATTTGTTCCATGACAGAGCTCGTAATTCAATCTGCTCGTATAGCAAATCAATTTTCCCCATTGAAATTAATTGAAATGCCATTAATCCGTTCCAGCCCCCCCAAAAAAAACAATTTGGTGTTTTTAAAGAAGAAAAATGTATTTGTATCTGTACATTTGTAAAAATGTATTTACACTTTTGTTTTCCTATTATTTTGCGCTTTAAGTCAATGGACATCATCTGCTTATTCTTCTCAGACTTACTTTCTTAGGACCCATGGTTGGAAAAAAAAAATAGCCAAAATAACTGCACAAAAAGCACAAAACACGAGCACAAAACACAAAAGAGATGCTTCCACGCTCAGGTAACCCCGTGAAGTGAAGGAGTGAGACGCGGGATGCTGGCTGCATTCGCTCGCCACGCCAACTAGCAGCAGCACGTGAGGCTCGCTCCTCGTAACTCACATTTTGCTCGCAAATCAATACAAAAAATCGATGGAACGACGGCTCATAACTCGGAAAACTCATATGTTAGTGCGCTCGTAACTCAAGGTACCACTGTATTTTGAATATTTATTTTCAAGTAAGTTCAGCTGAACTTGATAAACTCAGGATACAAAAAAAGAATGTGCTGATTTCCTAAGGTACATATCCAAGTTTAAGCCGTCGGTTGTGCTGGAACAACAGTTTAATAAGTACGCCATGAAGACGGCAGGACCAGCACAAGTCGAGAAGCCGTCCCCAAAGAAATACTTGCAGAAGCATTCAAAGGAGCCCAAACTGCCTGAGCGTGAGTACAGCCTAATTCCACCATGCTTTTTTCTTCTCATTTTTTTTGATAAAAAAAATGAGAAGAATAATAAAAAATGAACAGATTTCCTCGCCTGTGTCGTTTCAGGAAAGCCATCTCGTAACCCTAAGGACAGCGTCGGCGGCCTCAGGAAGCCGGCCGTTCCCCAAAAGAACGACAACCCGCTTATGGGCCTCGAGGTGAAGAAGGACTTTGTGAAGACCAACGCCACGGAGAACATCATGTCCGAGCCGAAGAAGCCGCAGCCCACCTACGCCGACACCAACAGGGGTCACCGGCAGCCACTAGAAAATTCGGGGCTGGAGCGTAAATACATCAAGAAAAAGGTGCAGCGTTCAGGGGTCTTTGGTAACGCCGTAATGATGACACAAGAAAAAATGTTATTTATTTCTTTAACTCCGAATTCAGAGACCTTCTCTCTACAAACTGGACCTTTTTACCACATATACTGTTCCATTTTTTCCTGTAATGTCCACAGAACTACGGAGAGACACCAGAGTACCTGCAGAGGCGCAAGGAGGAGGTGCGGCGGGCGCAGGAGGAGTACGAACAGTACGTAAAAGAACAGATGAGGCAGGGGGCCATGAAGCAGCTGTCCAAGGAAGAGCGCAAGGCCATCCTGGAGGTGCATGTTCAAAATAATAACAATGTCAAAAATATAAATTCAAAACAATGATTAGAATAAGAACTGTCCCTCTTTTTTCACAGCAGGGCTGGACCCTGTGTGAACAGCAACTTCATAGCTTGTTTAATTTGGAAAATGTGGTATTGGTATCACAAATAGTGTTGGGAGCAACACGTAATAATCGATTTAAGTGGAAACATTGTTGCTGAATTAGATCTTTAGACTAACACAGAAAGGTTTATGATGCGAGACCTACATAGCCAGAAATAGTAGAAATAGTGTTATCCATAGTAAACAGTTAGCAAAATCCTTAAATCCTCTCAAATTGTTAAGTATTTTGATAGTATGATGATAGTTCACCACTCTTCAACCCAGGCCTTATTAAAATGTGAGTTTCCATCATTTATAACTGGTTATAGTAACAACCTCGCTGAACGCTTCAACGTTGAGAAACTTACCACTCTGCTGTAGGTTCTCACTGTGCTTCACTGCGGTGCAATGGGGCCAAATGATTAAGCCTAAAAAAAAGGTTGAGTCTCCTTTTCGAAAACCAGAAGCTCACAATATAGTCAAAAAGTTGTTATATTTTTTACCCGTTAAAAAAGTAAAAATTAAAAAAAGTCAGCAAGCCGTACATTTGATTGTCTTTTCCTTGATCTTTCAGCTGCATCGGCACTAACATGAGATGGTAGTTTTGCACGGACATGGTTGGCTCTCACTGTGTCCGTTTCCGCTTCCCCAGGGGCTGAAGAAGAACTGGGAGGAGCTTCATCACCAGTACCAGGGCATCTCCGTTGTCACGGACAACGCCTCCAAGAAGAACCGCAAGCAGCGTCTGGAGGTGGCCATGAAGCAGCTGGAGAACGACATCAGCCTCTTCGAGAGGCACCAGATCATCTATGTGGCCAACAACTAAGGCGTCCCAAATTCCAACCTTAAAAGTGTTATGATTTGATATAAAAAAAACATTTAAAAAAGAGTCATGAAAACAGCTCGAATGACCAGACTGCTTCCTTGTCTGATAAGTGTGTTTTGCCGGGGAATTTCCACGCAGGTCAATTCCCAAATGGTCTCAGCATCAAGATGAATACGAGATCATGTAAAAATGTTATTATTTCATAAAGAGCAATTTAGAATCCAGTTTAAAAACAAGTAAGACCTCTCTCTATACCCCTCTCTTTCAAAAGTTACGGTAATGGTATTTAAAGGTATTTGAAGGTAACGGATTCATGGATAATCCCCTTTTTCTTTCGGTTCGCCACAGCAGATCATCTGCCTCCAATACCTTCTGTTCTGCGTATCTTCCTCCCTTACACCAATAGCCTGCATGTCCTCCCTCACCACATCCATAAACCTTCTCTTTGAAGGTTTATGAAACCATCAGCAAACCATCTCCATCTCGCCTCTCTCGCTTTTTCACCAACCTGTCCAACCTGAGCTGTCCCTCCAATGTACTCATTCTTATTCCTGTCCATCCTTGTCACTCCCAATGAAAATCTCAACATCCTCAACTCTGCCACCTCCAGTTCAGCCACCTGCCTTTTTGTCAGTGCCACCGCCTCTAAATGGTACAACCTAGCTGGTCTCACTGCCGTCCTGTAGACCTTCCCCTTCACTCTTGCTGGAACCCTTCTGTCACAGATCACTCAGGACACTCTTCTCCACCCTCTCCACCCTGCCTGTACTCTCTTCTTCACCTCTCTCCCGCACTCTCCGCTGCTTTGGATGGTCGACCCCAAGTACTTGAACTCATCCGCCTGGTCCGCCTCTACTCCTTGCATTCTCAGCTTTTCGCCACCCTCCCTCCCATTCAGGCCCATGTATTCTGTCTTACTCCTGCTGACTTTCATTCCTCTTCTCTCTAATGCTGCCTCCACTTCTCCAGGCTCTCCTCAACCTGCTCCCTACTCTCGCTACAGATCACAATGTCATCCACGAACATCATAGTCCATGGAGACTCCTGCCTGATTTCCTCTGTTAACCTGTCCATCACCACTGCAACAAAAAAAGGCCTCAGAGCTGATCCTTGATGCAATCCCACCTCCACTTTGAATGCCTTGGTCACACCTACTGCACACCTTACTACTGTCTGACTGCCCTCATACATATCCTGAACCACTCTTACGTACTTCTCTGCCACCCACAACTTCCTCATGCAATACCACACTTCCTCTCTCGGTACCCTGTCATATACTTTCTCTAAATCCGCAAAGGCGCAGTGCAACTCCCTCTGGCCTTCCCTGTACTTTTCCATCAGCATTCTTAAAGCAAACATGTCATCTGTAGTACTCTTTCCTGGCATGAAACCATACTGCTGCTCGCTGATCCCCACCTCTCCTCTTAACCTAGCCTCCACTACCCTTTCCCATAGCTTCATGCTGTGGCTGATCAACTTTATTCCCCTGTAGTTACCACAGCTCTGTACGTCTCCCTTATTCTTGAAGATGGGTACCAGTACACTTCTTCTCCACTCCTCCGGCATCCTCTCGCTTTCCAGGATGGTGTTAAACAGACTCGTTAGGAACGCCACTGCCATCTCACCTAAACATTTCCATGCTTCGTATGGCATCTGGGCCAACTGCCTTCCACTCTTCATCTTCTTTAATGCTGTTCTCACCTCATCCTTACTAATTTGCTGTACTTCTTGCTCCACTATCCCCACATCATCCACTCTTCTCTCCCTCTCATTTTCTTCATTCATCAACTCCTCAAAGTACTCCTTCCACCTTCTCAACACACTCTCCTCACTAGTCAGCACATTCCCATTATTATCCTTCATCACCCTAACCTGCTGTACATCCTTCCCAGCTTGGTCTCTTTGACTTGCCAATCGGTACAAGTCCTTTTCTCCTTTCTTACTGTCCAACCTCTCATACAACTCGTCGTATTCCTTTTCCTTGCCTCCTGTCTACTTTCTTCATCTCTCTGACGATCCCAATTCTTCACCAACCTCTTCTGCTCTATGCTCTCCTGTACTTCCTCATTCCACCACCAAGAGTCCTTGTCTTCCTCCCTCTTCCCGCATGATACCCCGAGTACCTTCTTGGCCGTCTCCCTCACCACTTCTGCAGTTGTTTCCCAGTCATCTGTTTACCTTTCATTCCCACCTATTGCCTACCTTACCTCTTCCCTAAATTGCATGCAACACTCCTCCTTTTTCAACTTCCACCATTTTATCTTTAGCTCTTCTTTCACTCTCTTCCTCTTCTTGGCCTCCAGAGTCATCCTACAGACCATGGATAATAAAATAACAGTTTACTCACAATTCCTTACACACACTCCCCCCTTTTCTAAACGCTCTTTTGTTCACGTCACACCAGGATCACATGCAGCGGATTATCCCCAATTTAAATGCCTGCTCGTGCCATCTGTTAACCATTTTGCGCAAGGGAAAACAACCGCGTCCTTTCACACAAATGATTGAGGGATGATCCCCCTGCTCCGACCGGGCCGCTGCCTTGTGGATATTTGTCATCTAGGGCATTTAGGAAGGGCAGAGGAAGGGACGCGACTTGGCGACGGCGTAGAAAAAAACCACGAAAAGTCGCTCTGGAAAGTAGATGCTCGAACTAAACCTGCAACTTGGATTCTGTCGCTTGATCGATACGTCTTTCTTTCTTCTTCAAGACCTCACATCGCAGAAGCCAGGATGGAGCAGAGGACGACGAAAGGAAAGATCGTGGTATGCTGACTCACCATCTTGGTCACCAGGCATCGAATAATTCAGTGGGATCTGGATTGTCCAAAATATTTTCTGTTTTTTTTGGGGTCGTTGAATGCACTTAGTTCATTCCTGCATGTTTCTCCAGAGTAGACGTTTGAAATCACTTTTGATGTCTAAATATAAATCAGCATTTCATCGTAAATTTCTTTGGGGAGTGAAGATGGCCAATGACGTTTATTTTGTGACTACAATTATTTAACCAAAATGTCAATAAACTCTTGTTTTGATCTCCCATCTGAAGTATAGTATAGTAATATTAAATGTTATTGTTTTTTTATGCTATGTCATTAATTCGATTTTCTGCATAAGCACATACACTGATCAGTCACAACATTAAAACCACTACTAATAACCACTAATATTGTGTAGGTTCCCCTCAAAACAGCTCTGACCTGTGGAGGCATGACTCCACAAGACCCCTGAAGGCGTCCTGTAGTATCTGGCACCAAGACGTAGCAGCAGATCCTTTAGGTCCTGGAAGTTGTGAGGTGGGGTCCCCATGGATCGTACCAGCACCTCCCACAGATGCTCCATTAGATGGAACCCTAACCCTGCCCATCCACATGTTGTAGAAGAAAACATGATTCTTCAGACCAGGACACCTTCTTTCATTGCTCTATTGTGGGCTCGAACCAGACAGGCTAGATTTCACTCCCCACGTGCATCAATGAACCTTGGGCGTCCATGCCCCTGTCGCTAGTTCACCGGTTGTCCTTCCTTGGACCACTTTTGGTAGGTACTAACCGGTGCATACCGGAAACACCACACAAGACCTGCTGTTTTGGAGATGCTCTAAACCCCAGTCGTTTAGCCATCACAATTTGGCCCTTTTCAAAGTCGGTCAGATCCTTACCACGCCCATTTTTCCTGTTTCGAACACATCAACTTCAAGAACTGACTGTTCACTTGCTGCTAAATATATCCCACCCCTTGACAGGTGACATTGGAACCAGATGATCAATGTTATTCACTTCATCTTCCACTGGTTTTAATGTTGTGGCTGATCGGTGTATATATACTGTATAGATAGTCATATCTGTGAATTTAATAAGTGATAAGTGAATTTAATATAATTTTATCACCACACTAAGCATCACCAGGCACAGCAAGGTTATTGTATATTATATACAATAAACTTGAATTTTATAATGTGATTTGTTTATAATTCAAGCACCTTTGTAAGGTAGAATGGTTATGAGCCCTAAATAAAATCAAAATCATCTCAATCCAAGATAAAGGACGACTGGCCGGGATATAATCTGGAGCTGTTTACGTACCCACAGCACTACCACGATGACATCGAGAGCGTCTATATTCCACACGGTGTTGTCATGGACAGGTAACAACCTCAGAATGTGAAACGTGTTTGATTCACAACAGACAAAAGAAACAGGTTTCAATTTGTTGAGACACATGACAAATTTCCAAAGTCATATTTGGTTTCAGTCATGCAATAATCCCTATAATCTGTAAGATCCATTTGCCGAAGTTGGCTAAACAGAAAGAAATACTACATTTTACATTTTTAAGAGATATATTTACAATTTTGGCAATCAGTTTGAATGATATAGTGATAATGATATAATGATATTGCCCACACTATAACGCTAATTGGTTATAATATATATAATATATATATATATATTGTTACATGTAATGTAATGTAATAATATACTTTATATAATATACATATATTATATAATGTATTATTTAATGTATATGTACACTTATAGATTTATTAATTATATATTAAATCAAAATATTAAATCTGAATATAAATATTAAATATAAATATAAATACTAAATATAAATATAAATCCTAAATATAAATGTAAATGTTAAATATAATGGTGCAATGTTTGGGCTACTTTGAACGATTTTACTAACACGTACACAGACACACACACACACACACACACACACACACACACACACACACACAATGTCGCAGTGAGGTTTGCTGTGCTCGGTCCTCCAGGATCGAACGCTTGGCCCGACACATCATGGACGACGTCGGGGATGAGGACATCGTCGTCCTGTGTGTCCTGAAGGGAGGCTTCAAGTTCTGCTCCGATCTGGTGGAGTTCATCAAGATCCTGGGTCGCAGCTCCAGCAGGTACCTGGAAACCCGGGTGGAGTTCATCCGCCTCAAGAGCTACCTGGTAGGAACAAAACACCCTCTTTTTTTTTTTTTTTTGATTTGCTGCATCGTATTTGTGTGAATTCAGAGCACGTAGATTTTCCATGCAAAAGTTGCAAGAGTGCCGAGGGTTCTGTTGTTTTTGTGAACGTTCATCCATATGGGCAGTTCACTGACCACCGCTGTCCACGCTGCTTTATAATCCCCCCCGGTGACCTTTCACCTTCACTGTCTTCTGCGTGTCTGATCGCGTTCGCCATTATTGTAGAGAAAAGGCGGACCCCGCCACCAACAATTTGAAACAGCCTATAGAATAGCACATGCATTATGAAAAACACTGAATGGCTGTTTATAACAGAGGCCCAGCTACACCAAAAAAAATGGATTAATCTTAAATATGAGCTTTTTGATTTTTATCACATTCAGATTACCACTTTAAAGTAGCAATCGAGATTTCCTGTTTTGTTGTTTTTGGCGGCACCCATGGCGAAAAGCAGTTATTGTGGGTGTGGTTTTGGACCTCACTTCCCAGAGATCCATTAGTTGGCAGTCCGCACCTGTGCCACACCTCCATAACAGTGCAAGTTCGCAGTGCATGAATTTGAATGTGTGGCGGGAAAGTCGCCACAGTCCCCCGGTTCCTAGTACTTAGAATACTGCAAATGCAAGTGCTTCCATCAGCGGGCCATAGGCTCAATCACTGCTGTGTTACCTCATTATTGATAGATGGAGACTTAACAGACATTTATTTAGATGGAAATCTTCAATATTGGCACTTTAATGTTGTTTACATGGTAACCGGGTTAACTGCCATGACGCGTGTATAACCACCAGATGTCGATGTTGTACAGCATTACCGCCTTCGGCAGGACATCTCAAGGGCAGTTGATACCCCCCCCCCCCCAAAAAAAAAGACTTGCAAGGACTGTGACTGCGTAACATGGACATCTAAGTCAATCAAATTGGTCACGATGTGGTCACGTGACCTGCCCAGAGCGGGATTCCGTCCATTTCACTGTCCCCCTCCTCCCAGCAATGCATTTATCACTAACTTCAAATGAGCTTGCATTATCCTTCCACGCCTGGGGCCACAGGACTGTGAGGGGAGGGTCTGTGGCCTTCTTGGAGAATGAAGGAACACCGTACATTGCTATATGGGTAGTATGAGAGAAATCCCCTTATATCCTCCTATATCATACTCAAGATGAGATTTCTCACCCAGCTAGTGTAGTTTCCAGATTTGGCTTCATTAACAGCTAGCATACATGTGTTCGGAGTAAATGTGGTTGCATCACCCATCAACACTCTTCTTATCCTCCTAGAATGACCAGTCAACAGAAGACTTGCACATCATCGGGAGCCGGGATCTGTCCTTCCTGCGTGGAAAGGTGTGCGTGTGTTTCTTTTTGTTAATGTTTGGACTGAAGTGACCTTTCCAGTTACAGTGGCGGTGCCCTGCACAAACCCCTCTGGCCACTAGAGGGACCCGTGGAACAAAGTAATACATGTGATGGTCAATGCGAGAAGAAACGCGTACTCAATGTTTTTTTGAGAAGGCCCATCAACTCGGCCATGGATTTGGGATTTCCTCCTCCTCGCCGTCGTTTTTGGAACGTGCATGTCTCACATCTCATCGCGGTCATTGATGAATCAGACGATTGAAGTCTAGCAAATATTCCCACAAAGTAGATCTGCTGACTGGAAGACTACTTAGTTCCAGTAATGAGGAATTATTACTGTTTAGAACACACGCCGAGAAAAGTCTTGTCTTTTATCCCCCAAAAAATATATTCTCTGAGGGAGTCAGACGGAAGATCAGAGGATACAGCCAAACAATCAGGTACAACCATGGAGTGTACAACCGTGGCCAAGTGGCTGGAATGAGCCAGCGACCGAGGCCCTGTTTATCCGGTTCAATGCAGGAAAGACCAGAGAGGTCGAGCATCTGCTTCAGATCGACCGTCGCCTTACAACATCGACATGAATCATTTCACCTAAACTATTTCGAATGACTCAGCTCGAGGGGAACGGAGCGACGCGCGAAGTGCAAACCGATTCCCACGTACGCCACTTATCCCTCCTTATGGCTTTCGCTGTAGATTGGGGGCGATACGTGAGACCGGCAAGTGAAGTACGCCCGCCTGTGTGAATTTCCCCGCAGGCTTCTCATAATTGCATTTTTTGACACCTTTTCAAGATGAGCGGCAGCGAACGGCATCCAGCGATGTGGGCCGAGATCCTCAACCACCAAAAGATGGATCCAGTTACAACTGATTGTGTATTTCACCCTGTGTGGTTTTTATTTGGTGCCAACGTTTGACTCTACTGTGGGACACATTCGCCTCAACACAGCCAGGGCCTCGGAGTCTCTGGTGAGCCCCCTAGGTTGGGATTGACTGCCCTAAAGCGTACGCTACATACACCTGCACATGGTCTGTTTTTTTTAGGTAACAAGGTAGAGAACCCAGTGCCATATAGATCAGGGGAGACCCAACCTTTTTATTATCACGGACTGGACGAGGGAAATTAATACATTGAAATACATCTACAATAAAAGGGTATGAGGTGCATTGTTTTTTGGGACATACAGTACGTGAGGGGGGGTCCTCGGTTCATTTTCCCTCATGTAAGGGGTCCTCAGGTGAAGAGAGCTGGAGAACCCTCCGCTTTAGGTTTTTCCAGAGCCGTGCATTGAACCATCCCTATAAACCCCCCCCCCCCCCCCCCCCCCCCCCCAAAAAAAACCAAGAGATAAGGCGCGCAGCAATTAATAAGAAGCTGCAGAGATGATGGTGTGATAGCTGGATGATGGATCTCCCTGTGTCTCAACAGCTGCTTTCTTCTGGCACTCCACTCCCGCTTGAAAAGTGGAGTTCCTCTTTCCGCTCATCTCAACCCAAGTGCTTTGTCAGTATCTTCCCTTTTGCAGAAGTTTAACATTTGCCAACATTATGTTTCAAAGCAAATATCCATACTTTTGACTCTACTATATTTCTGACATGGTCATATTATGGGATTGATTTTGATATATATCAAGGAACCAAACAACTGAACCCATCCGGTTGCCTAGTTAGTTATTATAGGCTCTGTCATATCAGGGTGCTAGATATAGTATGATGAGTATCTTTACTTTTAACACTTAAAGTACATTTAAGATCAAGTAGTTGTATATAAAATGGAGAAATTAGCTTTCGCTTTAAGACTGGAACAGGATGAATTTCATCGAATTTGGAAAATTCTTCACTTATATCAGACTTTGCGTGATAGAGATAATATTAAAAGGTGTAAAACGACGCCGCAGGGTGTCACTATTCATTTCTAAACTGATGTCATTTTCTAATTCTCTCATTCAACAGAAGGTAAATACACCATACTGGTTATGGCACAATGTGGATACAGATATAACCCTAAAAATTGAGAATTGAGCATGTTTCTTTTTAATGTTGTTTATAATATGTTTTTGTATTTTTAAGACTTAGAATGGATAGATATATGTATATATTCATAGTTATGTATGTAAAGAAGAATGAATAGGCAAAGATATATCTAGGTATTTATATAAACATATATACATATACAGTATATATATATACATGTATATACAGTATACATGTAGGCCTACACAGCATATATATATATATATATATAAACTAAAATATTATAAATAATATTTAATATAATATAATATATGTATAATATGATAAATATTATTATCATTATTGCTGGATATGTATCTAAGATATGTTTCAATAAAAATAAATTTGAAAGAAAATAAAAAAATAAGAAAATAAAAAAATGGTTGGTTATAAATGTTATAAGAGAAACCTGGTGCTTTCACTTTTTACTACTTTCTTACTACTTATTATGACTTTCATTTGGGCGTCAGGGTATTTATACTTGCGCTCCAGTAAAAAATGCCACGCTGAACAGACGAGGCATTTGGCGAAGCAGGTTAGCCCCGCCCTGCCCTGCCCCGCCCCGCCTTCATCTCTCATCCCTTCCCTTTTCCTCCTCGACTTTCTCCGACTCGGGGTTACGTAACGGCGGCCAGGTGTCGAGCGAGAGAGCGCCGGCAGATGGCCCGCATCCTCTAGGGCCGCTCTCCCCGACCCCGGCCACTCGGCTCTCACAAACAGCTCCACACAGCCGGGGGGGGGGGGGACGTCCAGGAAAGCGTGCAAGCCCCGCCCGCGCACACAAGCGGCCATTATTTGGGGAGAGCTGAATGAGAACTCTGTGTTGGCCGTCAAGGCACCCGTGGAACGGTCCCCCGATCATTGCCATGGTTACGCGCTCTCACAAAATGTGCATTCCTTCTGCGACGGCGCGACTTTGATCCGAGATTTCTTTTTTCACGCCGTGCCTGGATGCGATGTGTGGATGCCTAAAAAAAATAAAAGCATTTCTGTTTCTCTCTTTTTTTCCTGACATGTTCGTGAAGAATGTGCTGATAGTTGAGGTAAGTGTCCCCGGATTCCATCCTTGCCTTTATTAAAAACTAACAAAAAGGTGGTAAAATCTGAAAAGGAAAGTATTCACAGAAGATTTCATGCTTGTTTG
>NC_137206.1:25870705-25880705 GCF_960531495.2 Zeus faber | reverse complement strand
ACCTTCTAATCTGTGTGTGTGTGTGTGTGTGTGTGTGTGTGTGTGTGTGTGTGAGTGTGTGTGTGTGTGTGTGTGTGCGTGCATGCGTGCGTGTGTGTGTGTGTGTCTGTGTGTGTTTCCACATACATCGCCATGCTTCTTTTTGGTTTTCCTTACTCTCTGGAATGAGGACGACCATTGGAATGTGCAGTTCCAACGTCGCTAATCTGCCAGAGTTGACGTTTTGACCTCTTCTGCATCAGATGTTTATCTGGTGGATGAACTATGAAATATGAATTGGACCCCTTCTGCGCTCCAAGTTACATTCATATAATGAAAGTATAAATCATTGTGTCTTTTTGTTATTAGATTTCCAACAGTGTCATAAAGGTACATTTTTTCATGGATTGGAGTATCGCATCAGCTAATTTTATTTTATGAGCATGGAGCATGGAGGGAGCCCTAGATGGATTATATGGACATTTTGATGTATTTCATTTTTTATAAAAGAAATACATCAATATATACTGTATATTCCTAGAAGAATGATTTATCCTCTGCATAGTATCATATTTTGTATATTCTGTATATTACAAGTGTTCCAATTATATATTAATTATATAAATATATATATAAAATTGTATTTCATTATTATTATTTTTATTATAATAATAATAATTATTATTATTATTGTTTTATAAATGTGACTTTTTATTTTTATTTTACTTATTATTCAATTTTATTTTATAATTACTTTTATTCTAAATTTTTTCAGACAGTTACCTTTTTTATTTTTTTATGGTAATGTTCTGAAGTGTAACGCACCAAACCTCACCAGAACAAATTCCGAGTATTCCTTGTAAACCGGTTGTGATTCTGACTCTGATATCAGTGTTGAAATGTCCCGTGACCCTGTGCACAAATCAACCGCACGTGGGTTTCCAGACCGGCAAGCCAAATTCACCGTTTCTACTTGAACAAAGTGTGGTAACCTTGACATGAAAAAGTATTCCATGTCAGACAATGACACAAAACAATCTCCCTCCCTGTCTCTCTCTCTCTCTCTCTCTCTCTCTCTCTCTCTCTCTCTCTCTCTCCATCTCTCAACCCCAACCCCTCTTCTGCCCGCCTACCAGCACATCTGTGTCATCAGCGAGATGGGGAAAATGAAGTACAAGATCTGAGACCCCGAAACCTGGAGGGGAGCAAACGGCCTCCCTCGCTTCCCCCCCGAGAGAGAGAGCGAGAGAGAGACAGAGAGAGACAGAGAGAGAGAGAGAGAGAGGGAGAGAGAGAACAAGCTCATTTGTTTTATGTTTTTACTGGAGTTTTAGCCTCGGTTTGGTGACATGTCATTTTGAATTGATAAGCAGGTTCATATTAGGGCGTGGCGATATTAACTAAATAAAACATCTTCATATGTTCTGACATATCCAGTCCATCGATATTGATCATTTGACGATATTTAGGAGGAAGATTGTTGATGCTTTTATATATCCCACAAGAGAAACAGTCATTTGTAATGTGGATATGGATAGATAGATAGATAGATAGATAGATAGATAGATAGATAGATAGATAGATAGATAGATAGATAGATAGATAGATAGATAGATAGATAGATGAACAGACAGATAGACTGATAGGTAGATGGATGGATGGAGGGATGGATTGATGGAGAGATGGATGGATGGATAGATAGATAGATAGATAGATAGATAGATAGATAGATAGATAGATAGATAGATAGATAGATAGATAGATAGATAGATAGATAGATACAGACAGACAGACAGACAGACAGATAGATAGATAGATAGATAGATCGATGGATAGATGGATGATAGATATATTTTTGAAATTTGCATAACAACTCACAGTTAACACTACACAATCAAAGATGGCAGGATGTATTTAATGTAATATAAGTAACATGAAGCCACTGTTCATTCCAGTCTAATAAATATGGAAAACTACTTTACTTTACACCAACACAAACTTCAACACAACATTTAACCATATCACAATACCAAAACCAAAATCCCTGACGACGACAACGATATCCCATCCTTAATAAACTGCATGTTGTTATTTATAAACTCTTCCAAATCACAATGAACCAGTGGGAATTTAGTCCTGAATGTTTGACTCTGACCAGTTGTACAGTGAGTGTGGAGCTGATATGAAATGATATGAAAGTTATGGAAGTTGTTTTTGTTTCACACTCTTTACGATTAACAATTTTTACGATTTATATATACTGTATACAAATACTGTATACAAATGCTTTTGAAACAAAACCAATGCAACACGGTGCGATGTCACCTCTTTCTCACACCCCGTCCCGAGTTTAACGTGGACACGGACGTGGAACAACGCCCCGGCTCGGTGGAGAGGCCCCACACCATCGACAGATCGGGTGACACCATCACCCCATCTGTCACCCCTTGGTCAAGGTCCACTCTGCCAGCTCCGAGTCATGGAAACCACAGGGTGGGGCACCCGGCAGCTCCGGACACTGAGGCAGCTCCGTCTGGGCCGCTCAGCCTGGTGGTGACAGTCGAGTAGGTGCAGTAGACGCCGCTCACGGAACCATCAAGGGCTGTCTCATGGGCAAGTGGGTGGAGAGATTTACGCTGGATGGGCAGGTTTGCTTTTTATGTTTGTTTTTTGTTTTATTTTATTTATTTATTTTTTTTTGTCATTTCCTACATAAGAGGATGAGGACCACATGAGAAAAAAAAGTTAAAAATAACGCCATGTGAAAACATTTTATTTAAGAAGTCCCTCAACAATTGCCCCTCAGGGATAAATAGTTAAAAAAATATATATATTTTTGAAATAATTATAATTGTAAAATAAGTAATACAACATTATAAAAATAAGAAATTATATATATATATATATTATTATTTTTTTAATAATCAAACTAGATGATTTGGCCCTAATCCTCTTCTGTATATTACTGTATATTACTGTTTTTTATTGAATATTATAGATGGATGTTGAGTCTTGACCGTAACTTCTCTCATCGGGAAGGTTCTGGTCCACACAAGAGGTGGCCTCAAAACTCATGGGACTTTTTAAAAAAAGTAACACAATTTCTCAGGCGCTAAGTCACAACATACTCCACATGAATAACATTTTTAAAAGAAAAAGTGCCGACCGTTGACAAGTGCAACGTCATTCTCACAAAAGGAACCATTAGTCCGACACCACCTTAGAAGCCAGGTTTACTTCAAGATCCAAACTTAGGTTTATTCAGTGATTTGATGTATTTGTTTTGAAAATGCTCTTGAAGTATTCAACATGGAAACTGATGTTTTGTGGTATATTGGTCCCTCATAACTTTTAAACTTTTAAACCATCAGTGCTTGTTCAGCTCACAGACACATTGTGCAAAACGCTCAACGAACAACTACGTCAGAATATAATAAATCCCCCCAAAAAAAATCACAAATGTAAACACGATGTTTCCGAGTGTGTCGTGATGCACTTAGGATCAGGCCCTTGAAGTCAGAAGGAAAGGAACACCAGCGTGACGGCCTAACCACAAAATACACCCATACGCATTGCTCTGCGCTGCAAACAAAACACATATGAGAAACATGCGCACACACACACACACACACACACACAAACACACACACGACCTCCAAAGGTTCGAACAAGAGCGTTATGGGGTGTGGCGCTGCCCAGAGCCGACGGAGGGACTCAATTGTGCATGTCAACCCGAACGCATCACACTCTGCTTCACCCGGTGTGCACTCTGGGAGCGCTGTCACGCGGCTAGGCATCCTTGACTGCTAATCACCAAAAGACGTAAACGGCTGTCACATCATATCACACACACATGCACACACGCACGCATGCACACACACATACACACACGCACGCACACCCACACCCAGGGTGGATGTGGGTTTTGTCACCACCTTGGGAAACCGAAAGATGGTGAACTCATTAGAGCCTCTGGTGTTGACTTAAGACCACTTAACATCTCGCAGGTATTTGAAGTGTTGGTAACCTCACCCACTCACGTCTGTTCCCGCTCGCCGCGTCACGAGGAGACCACCTCAGCGCCCACGAAAAGAAACATGGAAAAAGACGTTGATAAACACGTCCTTAAAACCAGCTCAAAATTAAATTACCACGATTGCTTTGTGCCGCATCCGACAAAACTGACCCCAGGCAGAAGTGATTAGACTCTGGTGAGCGTCGCCGTCACGGATCAACGACCCGATGATTGAGTTGCACTTTAAACGGGGACTCACCAAACAGAAGGGAGGTCCAGAGGGGTTTGCACAACTCAAAACCTGCATTGTGTGGGCAGAGCGTGCTCGAATTTCACAAGGCACGGCTCCACCTGTGGGAGAGCAAATACACCTTTGACGACTTACTTTGAGGCAAGCTGTATTCTCACACACAGTCGAACCCTGAAGAAACGGCGAGGAACTCATACGCGACTGAGCAAATTTGTCTCATCATATATACACAAAGCAAACAACCAGAGGAGTTAAAAAGAAAAAACACAGTATGGAAAGGGGTTTCTCAACAAGGGCCGTTTTGAGATGCAGGCCAGAAACAAACAGAAAGCGTTATTGCAGAGAAGTTGCGGGAATGAAAGGCCTAACGATGCGGTCAAGTCCTGCGATTGCAAAGGTTTACCAAAGGAAAGCATTCAAAATTTTGATCCAAGAGGGAAACATCTGAGCTATGGACTTCCCCGTGTCAGAAAAAGACACGTATCAGGGCCAGGTAACTGAATCCACGTGCAAGGAAATTGACACGAAAATACAAAAAATGTTTTATCCAGCATGTTGTAGCATTTCTAAATGCTGAAAACATTGCAAAATGTCGCCAGAAGAGACACCTAAACTGACACCTAGACTGATAAAATACATTAAAATGACATTGACTGTATAACAAATAGTCTTAAAAGCAGAAATGATTGTGTTGCTAAATAAACCCTGAAAAGTGACCTTTCCTCAGTAGAAAACTCTTGCATTTTTGCGACAACCACGTAATTCGGCATTTGATCCATTACATAGGCAGTCGGCTGAAGCTGTTCTCTCAATAGTCGATTTAAAATATTCAGATGCCAGTCACGAGGATCCAGAAATCAGGCTCGGGTGAAAGAAAGAAAACCAGAGTTTTCCGGTAATTGAGTGCATCTAAGTCGGAAATTCCCACCTCAGCTGCCCGTGCGCCTCAAAGCCACAAAGACTCTCTTTATGCCTCCGGCCGAGACGTCCAGGTTGCCTTACCGCAACACATGAGCACCTTCAAGGTCTCGGCGAATGGATCCCAGCGCTCGGTCTGCCTACCCGCACCCCACAACCGACTCCACAACCTCACCTCCGCCATCCGCACAACCCTGGGAACCCGAGGGGCCATTGTCCATCTGGCCTTGATGCGGATTTTGGTGAAAGCGAGAGCGGCCAAAAAAAAAAGCCTTCTGCAGGTTCTCAGGCAGGAGCTTTGTCACAGGCCCGTCCGGGGGGGAGACAGAGGATGGGGCCGACCGCAGTAAGTAGGCTACAGGTAGACTGTGGCAGGGGGAACAAAGGGAAACAGAGTGGGCATTGTGCCGGTGAATGGCCACACATGTATGCGCTCACCATATGAAGCCGGCTGTTAAACAGCGTGGTAGGATTTGATTTCACATTGCTGGGACAAGACGTAAAAAGGTGTTTACTCCCTGAGACCAATTACTCCATTGTTCCGCCTTGGGGTTGAGGCTGCCGCGCTGTGAAGATTTGCTGTGAGACAGATTCAAATGTTTGTGCACGTTGAAGTGGTGATCCGTACGATTTTTCCGTGTCCATTTTGGATATTTACGTCATAAACGGTAAAGAAACGGTAATTTGGTAATTCGGTAAACTGTCAACATGGACGGGCATTCGCCAAAAAGGAACAGCGCCCAAGAAATATCCCTACCACCTCAAGGGATCAGGAAGAAAAAATAAATAAAAATAAATTGATCAGTAGAATCGAACATTTGAGAAAAGAAAAACACGGAAAAAACAGGGATGTTGACTTTTGAATGGAATTCTGGGACTTGTGGCGTGATCCACCCAGCACAGATAATCCTATGGATTTCTGCTCTAAGCTGGGGCCACATTAAGTGATTTTTTATTTTATTTTATATATATATATATATATATATATATATATATATATATATATATATATATATAATTTTTATTTTTTTTTACGTGATTTTTTTTCAATCGTGAACGCTAAAAGGATTGAGCAGCGAACATGTGACGATGGACATGCGCGGATTTTCAATCTCTTCTGCACACACACATAACGACTGCCATCTTTGAAGAGCATGGATCTAAAGACGAAGCGCAAAGGGACGCAGTTTTGTGCTGCTCAAGCACTCACCAGAATGCATCTTTCTGCGAGAGGCAAAATAACTTGTGATATTTTGATATTTTGATGTATTTGTCCAAAACAAACATGGACGCCACACAGCTCACTGCTGTGGTTGTTTGTGCAGCAGCGAACTTGCAACGCTGACCTCATACACCGAAAAGTCAGGCCGTACCTGACCCAATATGCCACTCAACTGCTGGTACAAACCTTGGTGATGTCCCGTCTCGACTACTGCAACGCCCTCTTAACAGGCTTGCCGGCCTGTGCAGTGAAGCCACTACAGATGATACAGAATGCGGCGGCGCGACTGGTGTTCAACCAGCCAAAGAGGGCACATGTCACTCCGCTGCTCATCGAGCTCCACTGGTTACCTGTAGCCGCCCGCATCAAGTTCAAGTCTCTTATGCTGGCCTACAGAGTGATTGCTGGGAATGCTCCCGCCTACTTAAATGCTCTTGTAAGAGCACATGTTACCCCCCGGATGCTGCGCTCGTCAAATGAGCGTCGCCTGGCTCTGCCGGCCATACAGCCACGGCAATCCAGGCTATTCTCATTTGTAGTTCCACGTTGGTGGAACGAGCTGCCAAAAATGAGCAGAGCAGGGACCTCCCTCTCTGTCTTTAAGAAGCACCTGAAGACCCAGCTCTTCAGTGAGTACCTCCTGTCCTAATCTACAATTACTTAGCACCACCTTGCAGTATTTATTGTTACACCAATGTTGTTGTTACACTAATCTCTGTCGCAATGTAGCTGAATGTTATTTTCCCTTGTAAGTCGCTTTGGATAAAAGCGTCTGCTAAATGACTAAATGTAAATGTAAATGTAAATACACTGATCAGACCCTCATGAGTTGACACTGTTCCACAAGTGGTTCCTCATTTCAGAAGTCTGCACTCGCCCGTTTACTGCTTCCTTTGGCTTCGCCATCATGCAGGCACACAATCTCATCGGCTGTTGAAAGTTGCTGTTGCAATTTGAGGCTTTGACACACACACACACACACATTTTGGAAAGGCCAGACCCGATAAAATCACACATTTGATTGAATCGTGACCTGGCCGATTGGGATCGTTTGGAGACAGATTTGAGTCTTTCACTCACACTCGCCCATCGATGGCAGCTACCGCTCCGCAGTACGTCCAACCCGCACCTACCACAACTCCACCCGATCTACAGTCGGAGCCAAATCCGCCCTGAAGATCATGTGATGTGGCCCCAGCTTTAATGGAATTTCAAACGCAGCAGTGAATTATACACAAAGCAACACAAACGCAGACAATCAGTACATCCTCTCCGCTGTGCAACGCGTTCCACTTCCGGCCACGTCTGTCAGAGCGCCGGACAGACTGGATGCCTGCCTGGATTCATCCAGTCGTCTCATTCAAAGCCAGATCCACTTATACAACCTGCAGTGAAAGTGATAGCCGCCACTCTTATGTTCTCAAGCTGAATGGTGCTATAAAAACTATAAATCCCTTTGATATGTGCTCACTTTTATGGTGTGTATGACTGGCATATAGGAACTTTGTTTGAAATCCCTGTTTTACACACTACACGAGCTGCAGAGCTGCAGAACCATTTCCACCTGTCTTAATCCCACCGTCCTAATGCGGCCGGGCTTTGAACTTGGCCTTCATGTGATGTTCTAATCCAGCCAAACATTCGCCGCGACGAAAGACATTACATTACATTTCGTCATTTAGCAGACGCTTTTATCCAAAGCGACTTACAATTATTCAAACACCGACGGACGCAGCCATCAGGAGCAATTAGGGGTTAAGTGTCTTGCTCAAGGACACTACAGCATGCTAGCAGGAGGAGCCTGGGATCAACCAGCAACCTTTAGATTACTAGACGACCAGCTCTACCTCCTGAGCTATAGTCCCCGATCAAAGACATCGCAATCCTCCGCAATGTTTGAGTAGCTCCGACTACGCAACCCCAGTTGCCGTCGGTAGGGATTGTCTGTATTAAATTATCAAGGTTAGAATGATGAAAAATGTTTCATGAGAAACTTTCAGGCTGCCAGGGGGCCTGGGCCATGCCAGATTGAAAGGTGCATTACGCAATGTTTGTGCAAATGAAACCGAATCAGAGGACCTCCTGTAATGAGAAGGACTGCTTAATACTACCGATCGCCCTCAGAATCACCCCCCTAATCTCCCGCTACATGCGCTTTTCGGCGAATTGTTTTCTTTTTGACGGTCCATCAGCACTTACCGGCCGTTCTTCCACCTGTTTAGGTCAAAACAACGGAGAATTTGTGAGTGAGCAAACGAGCGGCTTGTAGGGTTGCCAGCCCCACACTCCAGGAATTTGTCTCCCAGAAAGGAAAATATTTTGTTTACAGGCTGATATAGTGTGCCTGACTGTGCACCACCATGGTGCAATACCGTAATAACAGGCATTGTATTTGGCACAATGTTATAAGTCTGTTTGATGACATTAAAAAGAAAATCTCCGGGCATTTGGTCGGTTCGAGTTGGCAACCCAAATGGCTGCCGACGAGACTCCGACATGAAATGACTTTGACTCGCGACTTGGACGATTGGGATGGTATAGAGAGCAGATCTGGTCCTTCACTCACACGCACACATCGGGTTGGACCCCCCCGGATTTCCCCGGACTTGAAAATCATGTAATGCAGCCCCGTCTCAGAGGGACAAGACAGGGAGTATCCGAAACAACAGTGCTCAACGTTTCCCCCGCACAAACGCTGACACTGAGAGAAACCGGCATCGAGACATGACGTGCGTTCGGGCCGGTCCTACGGAACTGTCCTCTATCTGTCGCATCAAGTTCTAGTTCAAGTTCAAGAGATTATTTGTCACATACATATACATACGGTCATACATATATGTAGTGAAATGTCATGAGACCCGGTGATTAGCGACAATAAGCTCTATAAGCTCTAAAAATACTAGAAATACTAAAATGTACGTAATCTAAACAAGGTGTTCGCGCAGGTGGCTGCAAGAGGCGGCGCAACAATTGCAATTCTGGATTCTATAATTATGTAATAGAATTAATTGTCTGTGTTGTATTAAATATACATTTAAATCCTCCTAGATTAAACTTGCCTTAACTTACCTCCTGGTCCTGGTTATTAAAATATCAAAACACCGAATCAACACAAACTTAAAGCTTAAAATTATAAACTAAATTTGAAAATGAAAATGTAATTCCAGGTTAGCATTATAAAAATAACAATTTTATTACACATGAACATTAAAATATTCCACATATGTATGTGTCATTTAAATTAAAATTTTTACCCAAATAACATTGTATTGGTACTTTATATTTAGATGATGCTCCAAATGAAATGATTTTATATGTATTTTATTAGAATACAAAACATAAACCGGCCTCAGCTCCGTGTCAGCGCCACGCGGCAACCGTCCCCGTCTCCCTTTCCTTCGACTGCGTACCCCACCATAGAATAAAAACATCTGTTATTTGTTTATCAGGGAAAACAACTCTGTTGCCATGGTTTTTCACTCAGCAGAGACAAAAACTGCCTGCCCGGTAGATATTTTATCTCCACCACCAAAATATCTCAAATCAATATGGGCCAGCAATGTGAATAACATAATAAGGCGGCCAAGCTAGTTGTCATCAATATAAGCATATAAAA
>NC_137206.1:25835705-25865705 GCF_960531495.2 Zeus faber | reverse complement strand
GGTGACAGAAATGGTTCCCGTCATCCACCCATGATGCCGGTTGGCGCAGTGTGCGGAGGTAGAGGCCAAGCACATGCCCTTCCGGTCATGGTGTCTGGCCTGTACTGCAGTGAACACAAGCTAATTTGTTTAGAACTCACACGCAGATGGAAATGGGACGCGGCGTCTCTGCGTGTCTGCTTGGCAATTCAATAATCGCAAATGTTTGGCTTCACTGGAATCTGCCGTTGGTTTAAAAACAGCATTGTGTTTGTCTTGTGGCGGGAAATACTTGCAGGACCGGAAGAAGGAGAAGGCACTGAGGAACTTTTTACAGTACCCGGCTAGAGGACCTTTTCCCTGTAGGATTTTCGCCCCGTATTAGTTCGCTACCCAAACTTCAGTTTACTTTAAGGCCTTAACAGTAACAGTACCCTGGCAGGAGCACAAACCTAAAGACGAAGGACAGACGGACAAGGTTTTTTGGAACTCCAGCACCGATCTCAAATCGTTGCCAAATCTGCTTTGAAAATCACGTAACATGGCCCTAGCCTCAAGGGACGCAAAAAATAGAGCCCAAAGTATCCAAGCTGAATTTTTATCACGTAATTGTTTTATTCGTCAAATAAGGTTCACGGCGGAATAATGGAGTGGGAAAAAAATCCTATTTAGCAAGTTACTGCAATAGACCATGAACTGTGGCCCAGAGGCCTCCATGTGTCTGAGGGTGGGTGTCTCTGTGCCATGAGACGTGAACCGCGGCGTCTGCACCTGAGGCTCCATGAAGCAGGTGCTCCACAGAGTCTAAACCCTGGTTCACACCTCCTTGTCCACCTGCACCCCCACAATACCACAAGCTTCTCAGGGCTTTTTTTGATAACACTGAAAAGCGATGCACTATGCTCTACATACTATATACTTATTCTCTTTATTGATCCCTCGGGGGGAATTCAGGACTTATTCTTACTTGTGCTTACTTACTTATACTTTTAACTACTTGTTTTACCTACTTACTTGTTCTACTTACTTATACTGCTTTAGCGTACTCGCCACCTGCCCATATTAGGCTGACTAGTTAACACTTTCAGATGGACAGGTTCCGCGCCCTGTTAACTTCTGTTTATATGAAATCTTTTTGACTCATCTTGCACTGTTCTTACTACAGACTACAGACACAACTACCCAGGGATTAGAAAATTATATCTTATGTTCTCTAGGGGTGCTCCCATACAATATTTTATAACCGTAGTTAGGACTATAGCATTCAGTGGATCGGCCACTAGGAGTACTTTTCAATCAGTCATGCCGACTAAGATCACATGAATCGGAAGAAAGATCCCACGCACTGGCCGAGGTGGGGGCGCGGGCGCGCCTCCGCCGGTCTGTCAGGCGTATATTTACAAATTTTTTAATTTATATACTTATTGCCTAGTTTATTTATTTGACAGGCGTATTTTATTGACGTGCTCCATCCACATACATCCTCTTTGTGCCCACAAGTGAATGAGCTGCCTGTGCTGCTGCTCTGTCTGTCGCTCTCCGGCAGGTGGTGCGGACCGGTGACTTCTGCCGGACTGTCCCTTGTCGTCCATATTCCAGCATTATCACGCCATGTGTGAAAAGGCGCAAGACGGAAATTTTACCTAACGTAGCCACATGTGTGAATAGCGGAACTCAATTGCGGTGCCGGAGAGGTTATCCCTGTAATTTACCAGGAACTATGTGTGAAAGGGCCTTAACAGTGGCATAGCCGTCAGTGCTAAAAAAAAAAATACATATGTTTAAATCGAAAATCGAATCAAATCATGACTTTAAAATCAAAAGTCAAATCAACTCGGGCATTTGGAGAATCTTGACACCCCGAATGACTAGTTCAACAACAAAAAAACTAAATAATGGTGACCTCTTTATGCCTTTAGATGTTTTTTGAAGTTTGTTGTGTTGGATGTTTTTAATATGCAAGTCCTCACGAGGCAGCTAACCAAGCTGCAAGCTACCTACTATCGGTGTACTTCTTATCTTATTTAAAAACTGATGTGTCCGTCTCAGATCCTTCCTTTCCCCAGCAGTCATTAGGCCTCCGTCCCTCTGGGTGTAATGACGGTTGGAACCCCGTGCGGGTGAGGGCTTCCCCTCTCCAACCCACCCCCACCCGCCCAACCCCTTTTCCAGGCTTGTTAATGAGGGAGGTTTCAAGGCCTGTATTTCTCTAACCCCCCCAACCCCACCCAGCCTGTCTCAGTGCGCTTCACATGAGCAAAGTGACAGTGGCCACGCTGGATAATTTAGGCACAGCTGCTCCCAGTCATTAAGAGAAAAACAACCCTGTGTGGAGTTGTCTGTCTCTCTCTCTCTCTCGCTCTCTCTCTCTCTCTCTCTCTCTCTCTCTCTCTCTCTCTCTCTCTCTTTCACCTTGTTTGCCCCTCTCTTTTCATTCATCCATTGTCATTATCTATTTACCCCCCTCAATCTATATCTCTGTATCTCTAGATCTCTCTCTTTCCATTAAAAGTGCTTTTTCTTTTTGCCACGGGGAACATGCATTTCCATTTCCGGAGCAAGCGGGAAAACAAAAAGTGACAAATACCACCCAAAATGACGACAGGAAATATCTTCTTTTGCCCTTAATCTACATCTCTACATGTCTCCATTTCTCCATTGTCTCCCTTTTTGCCCCTCTGTTTTCAACCTCTCTTTTTACCCTAGATCCGTCCTCGCTCTGTGTGGTTGTACTGTTGTTCCGCAGACACTTCAGGATAATAACGGGGCGGCTACTTCATTCCTCAAAACAAACAAAATGACACCGCCTTAGCCCCGGAGCTTTTGTATTGCTCCTTTTTAAATTACAGTTTGAGTCTCGAGACGTTCGAAAGCAGAGCCTCAGAATAGATCTGAAGACCCATGGGTTATTTGTGGCGCTCCGAAAACAATGTGGAAGGAGCAGTTGATAACTACACCCATTCGCTCTCCATACACCCCCTCCAGAGTGATAACTGTAAGTCCATGCCTCCAGCTATAAATACGAGGCAGCGGTGTTCCACACTTTCACTCCTCCTTGCCCCTTTCTTTCTTATATCCATCCCTCTCTCCCTCCCTTCCTCCCTCAGTCTCACTCTCTCACCCCAATGACTATTGATCGCATTTGTGCTAAATATAACTCCTCCCTACTCCATAATCCCTACTACGCGTTGGTTTTTTCCCCCCCCATGTCGATATGTTACGCTTTCAGCTGTCCTCCATTGCAGTGGGTGTTATGTCTGCATTTTTTTATTTTTATACATTGACGCAATCTGTCTGTGGAAAAACTAAGTGTGGCCGTGTCAGAGAAACATGCTCGGGAGTGGATGGAGTCATATCGTTTTAAATTTGGGCGTATTTGGTCATAATTAGGTTGAAAAAGGAGAGAGATTATAGATGGGGCGACAGCCAACGCCCCACGTGAGAGTTGTCCGTGCGACGGCTCATGTTTCAGTGGAAACTAGGAAGGATTTTTTTTTTGTGTTTTTTTTCCGCGTATATTTCCAAACTTCCTTTGTCTAAAAACAGGCTGGGATTTCCACTGCCACAGCCAGGCTGCAATTAAGCCAATAATGATCCAACTTTCCAAATTTAAGCTTCTACTAATACTTTTTTTTCCCACAAACCAAGCGGAATCATCGTTTTTTATGGAGAGCTGGTTATAAATATCTGCTCGTCTGGAATTTGCAGCGTTATCTTCCATAAAACACAGCGACACCTAAAAATGTATTGTAGCTTGGCATCTGTAAACAGCTTTGGGGGACTTTTTGGAACTCACTTTGTTCCTCTGGACTCATGGCAAGTCGTGCATCAAAGCAGGGGCAAATTGACACTAATTTGATGCTGATTTGCGTGTATTTGAAGTAAAAATCTCCCATGGTGCACCAGTGGAGCGGGAGCGTGATCACGTCAAGGTTGTGAGGTATTCAGTAAACAAGATGCCGACCTGGACGTGACCCGGAGTCTGAGAAGGGGCCTGGGAGTGTATGCACACACACACACACACACACACACACACACACACACACACACACTCTCACACACACACACACACACACACACACACACACACACACACACACACACACACACATGCACGCATGCACGCACGCACACACAGACTCACACGCACGCCGCACCCAGACGGTCTGGTGGGAGTTCCCTCTCTGGAGGGTTTTCTACTGTCTATCAAGCTGGATGCAGAAACTGTTCTGGCAGCTTATCAGCACTGAGCCACTCTGCTGTTGTCAATCTTTTCCTGGAAAAGACAAAAGGGAAATGTGGACACGTGCTGCCAGAGACCCAAGGCCACACGTAGCACACGACTGTGTGTGTGTGTGTGTGCATGCGTGCGTGCTCACAGATCAAGGCGTTTATGTTTACTGTGTGTTTTTGTGTTGTGTTTATGTGTGTTTATATATTTAAAGTATGTGTTCTCTGTAGTATTTGCTCTGTGTGTGGTGTGTGCATGTTTGTGTGTCGTCTGCATTTGTTCTTTTTTGTGTGTGTGTCGGCTATGACTTTGACAGCACACTGAAAAATAATCTTCAGTTTTTTATTTTATTTAACTTATAACACTCTGAGATTCCATGAAGAACCGTCACTGACTAATGAACCACTTTAATTACTTCGAGGGTGTTTTGGGATATTAAAAGTAGAGATGTACCGATACAATATTCAGTATCGGTATCGGGTCTGATATTGACCAAAACGACTGGATCGGATATCGGACATGATGTATATTTTAATCTGATACGCTACATATGCAGTTCACATGGTAACTAGTAGCAGCAGTAACATCAATTGAGTAAGACAAGTCTGCGGTCTGGAATTATTTTAAGACGAGATGCATTTGGAGTTTGAAGTTATTTATAAAGATTTTGAACGTTTTTTTTATTATGTGAATGTATTGAATTTTGTTATGTGAACTCATTGTTATTGGTTCTCCTGATGCATTGTATTGAGTTTTGCAAAGTTGCACTTTAAGTGATATTTGAATGTTTGAAAGCTGCTTTCAACTGTTTATTTTATTTAAAAGAATACCTAAATAAAAGGAAGCAGCACTATTGTACGGGTCATGTTGTGGGCTTTGTATTTATTTATTTGGTAGAAAATTTCTATCTATATCTATGTTTCTGAAGGAGATTCAATTAACCACATGGGTTTATTAAGGGACAGTTTTCATAGATATTAATTAATATTTCTCAGCAAACCAAACCTTTTAGTCTCTAGAGCGACTGTTATTCAATCCTGGTTCTACTGTTAAATGATAGGTGGATGACTGTTCAACCCAGTCCTTACCAAAATGTTGGTTCTCATCATTTAGAACTGTTCATAGCACATCATCACTGAATGGTTCACTATTGAGAAATAGTTGGACTGCTGAGATGCAGTCCACCGTTATGTTATCTGTTATGTTATGTTATATGTTTATCCCCAAGGAAAGAAAAAAAAAAACCCAACAAATTATCTGGGCCGGGCCCGGGTTAAAAATGTGTCAATCTCTCTTCCTCTCTCTGACATCAAGGGAGAGTTAGGGAGGAATGGAGGGAGGAGATGACAGAGAAGAGAAGTGAAGGGGTGTGTGTCCTAGCCAGACGCTCAGATCACATCAGTGCTAATGCTCAGCGAGGTGTCCATTACCCATGCCCAAGGCGTCCCTGCCGCCATTCGCTTCTCACAGCACCACACACACACACACACACACACACACACACACACACACACACACACACACACACACACACACACACACACACACACACACACACACACACACACACACACACACACACACACACACACACAGACACACAGCATATTTTTACTCAAGGCAACAGCAGTACTTTTCATCCCCCTCCTTCCCCATCTCATCCCAGCCTCTGGGATGGGGATGAGAAAATGGCATTGTTCACTGTAACACAATATTATATTACTAGTGTACATATAGTACTTGTGCGTACTTGCTAATCACTTTTGGGTACTTGCTGATCGAAATACTGAAGTTTTCTCTTCTGATAATTAGATAACTGGCTTTCAAGACGTTTTGTGTTTTATTATGTTCTGTAATTAAATTGTTCACTGTTTGAATCTGGAACTTAATGAATCTACAAAACCACCACAAAAATACATATCAGGGATTAGGTGCCAGAGCTTTTGTTAGTGAGCAAGCACATGAGCACGGTATCCGATGTGATATTGGTATTACGATCTGTCTGTCCTTCTGTCATGACTTTGTAGGGTCAGGCGTAACGGGAAAAAATACCCAGACCTGGCAACCCAACAAGCCAGAAGAAAATAATCTAATTTTGTGTGTATGTGTGTGCATGCATATGATTGTGCACGTGTATCAGTGTTTTGAATGGAGTCCTTATGTGGCAGGGTTTTATGGGGACACGCTACGACCCCAAGCGGTGCCGCCTTTGAGGTCTTGGCAGGAAACCATAGTACTTCCTGTCTGTGTCAGCTGGGGAAACTAACCCAGACCCTGATGAAGGAATGGTTTCATGAATGGAGGGCAGAGCCGGCCCTTTGTCGATCGCCAGCGCTGATCTTTGATTGGCCCTGGGAGTCTAATCAATGTAGCCAATCGGAGCAGGGAATAATCTAAACCAGGGGTGCCCACACTTTTTCGGCTTGCGAGCTACTTTTAAAATGACCAGGTCAAAATGATCTACCTGCATTAAAAAATGCTAAATATATTTATTTATATACATACTGAGTTTTTTATATATACAATATATTTTGGTTGGCGTACTTTGCATCACTGCATGAATGATCAATTAAGTACATTCATGGTCACAGTGTTGCAATTTTCGATGCGAGTGAATTAACCTCAATATCTTCCCTAAATGAGTAGCACATAAATGTAGCGATTGGCTCGAGTAAAGCCATGTCTTGAAACCCTTTGTCAAAGTCTGACAGACTCAATCTGCTCTGTGTAGCGCGCACTGTTAAGTTGCGCACACGCCTTCCCTTGGGTCTTCAGCTCTGATGCGAGGTTTTGAAAGTTCCTCCAAATCATGGTGCTGCAGCTTTGAGCACAGAAGTAGAATTTTTCGTTTGAAGCATTAACTGAACTCATCATGTTGACCACGGCTTTGTCTTTTCCATGCAGCTAAGCTCATTCAACATGTTGGTTGGATTGGTAAAAAAATATATATATATATATATTTTTTTTTAAATGGCACGCGATCTACCCGCACTACCATAGCGATCATTCAGTCGATCACGAACGACGTATGTATTGGACGTAAACTGTCCTTTTCAACACAGAGCCTCAGGTTGTGTATGTGTGTGTGTGTATGTGTGTATGTGTGTGTGTGTGTGTGTGTGTGTGTGTGTTGGTCTAATTGGCCTCTTGGTAAGAGAAGTTATTTTGTTACTGAAAGGCCACAGGTTTGATACTTCCAAAGGGCAGTGTATTAATATACATACAGAAACACCTAAGCGTACCTAGCAAAGAGGTTCTGGGTTCAGCCCTGAATTGGGCCTCTCTGTTTGGATTTTGCATGGTCTCCCCTTGTTCATCTTTCACACCCTGTAAGTCATACATATCAGGCACACACTACTCGTCGATGCCCTTGGCCAAGGCCATTGGCTCTACAGCTGGGGTCGGTCCCCGGGTGCCATGCTGTGGCTGCCCACTGCTCCCAAATACTTAGGATGGGTCAAATATAGTGGATGGAATTCCCCAAGGCGATCAATAAAGTGGAACTTCATCCTCCTTATTCTTTTCATCTTCTTCATCTTCATCCAGCAGTGTTGTAATGCCACAGCAACACTGTGATGACAGGGATAGTCAAAAGAAAAATAAGGGCGGGCCACAAAAGAGGACCACGATGGTTTTATTATAAAGTTGTATAAGTGCTATAATCATCCTATTAATTCTGTTGCTGTTAAAGGAGAGAATGGAATAAAGCCGTTCAAAGCGCTTGGAAATGGTTTGGGACTGAGTTTACTTTACATAAGCATCTATAATATGGCAATAAAAAACAAAAAAAAACCCCGATAGACTACATGAATTTAAATGAGATGCGATCTGATACAACTTTGTCCGCCTAAAAAAAAAAAAAGGTTAATTTGGTTGGATATCAGGTGGAATTTGCCACCCAATGAAACGTCTGCTGCAGCTGTCTCTTTGGGTTGTCAGGTCCGAGGTCGGGTAATAATCGTCGGGTAACGATTATTGGGAGATATACAATCACGTTCCTGCGTTGGCCCGCGTTGGCGTGAATTGGCGATGGCAAGCAGCTGCCTCCTGCCAATGTTTTAAATATCTGTCCCGCTAATAAAGGAGACTGTCTGAAAGGTTTGACGGGACTCAATCCCCACCAAGAAGACTCGCCAGTTGAGCTGTGGTAACTGCCTGATCGCAGTTATTTGAGCAGATCGCCGTCTTTTCACCATCGTCACATTCCACAATCACATGGTTTCAACGTTGGAAATGAGTTCCATTCGGTCGGGTTGAGGCAGAACTATTTTCAACCCACATTCTGATGCCACTAAATAGCTCTTTTACCATAGGTAAACATTATGACACCTATTAATTTACGACACTGTTATAGTGGCATAAAATTAACAAAAAAGATAAACAAATTGCTAATTCCAATTATTTGTACGACAATCAATTGCCAGCTGTCCATGAAGGCCCAGCTTGTCTAGTCTGGTGTATTTGCGGTATCACAAGTGCTGGTATGAATGTTTCCATGGTGGAGTTAAAAATAAAGAGTGGATTTAATGATGTCGCCGGTGTTGCAGCAGAAAGTGTAATCCAGACCGTGGCTGGTGATTTTAATATAGAACAAGAAGGAGAAACCCCACAACACAACCACAGCTGCTGAACATTTTTGGCAGAAGGCTCCCTGCAGCGATCTGCACGTCTGAGCCTCACGTATCAATCCTGCTTTCATGTGATTGTATTTCACCCTCTGACATACTCATCTATTTTCTGTCAGGGGTGTAACCTTGCCATCCGCCCAACACGCATGCGCTGGGAATGTTGTTTTTGAACAGGAGGGCGTATGTCATCGATTTGTGTGTGCGTGTGTGTGTGTGTGTGTGTGTGTGTGGTGGGAGAGCCTTGCACGATCCATAACTCGTAATTGATTAGGTTACTGCCCTCAGGCGGGGGGGAATGCTCATGCTTTTATCCCTAAGTGGCCATGTTCCTGACATGTGGAAGGGTGTGTCGGTTAACGTACGCATTGACGTCACGATGCTCTGTGTCGGTTTCAGTCCGTCGCTCAAGTGACATTCATGAACAGAGGACACATGCGTAGAGGAACAATGTGGGTTGTAAACAAATAATAGGTTAAAGTGAAAACAATGTGATTCCGTGATGACCTCTAACCCTTGGCTTGAAATACTACATAAGATAAAATAAAAATGTACTTTATTAATCCCCCGGGGGGGAAATTCAGGCATACAAATACGTAGTAGACAGCTCAAGCTCAAACATACAGAAATAGAATTACTGTATATTGTGTTTATTGTTTTTGATATTTTTTTAAACATAGTATTTTCTTGTGTGCAAATTTAAGGAAATTTAGTGAGTTGGTCTCAAATAAACATTTTTTTTGTGTATCACAAACAGAACCTTAGACATTTCTCAGTATCCTATGGACCAGTAAGATTAACCCTAACCCTAATTTAACGTTGTATCTGGCCGACATCCAACACCGGCGATGCCGTTGGTGCAGACGTAGAATTTGGGTTGTGTTGATACATGTGGTACGCTGAGGCCCACGGCCGCTGTGTCTGGTCGCTTGGGGCGCGTGGGGCCTGTGGGACATTTGACTGGCCTGTCTGACCTCAGTGTGTGTCTAACCCCCCGACCCAGCTGGGAACCAAGTGCTTCCATCACCACCTCACACATAGGTCTCTCTATCTGAGATGAAGGCCGGGTGATGGAGAGATTGGTGAGACAGGGAATGGAGACGGAGAGCATGGAGCATTATGATATCACTATTGGGATGTGAGACTATTGTCTGGGATGTTGTATGTTTTATCATGGACTGTTCTAACTGTTCTGATCAACCCGTTTGCTCTTTCAATCCACATTAATAATGATTGTTCCTCAAATATTCCTCAACTAGTTCTTGTGTGTAAACATGTTGTTAAAGCACCAATGGAGATCCCAAAAATATCGTCTGATACCTGGACCAATACCTCAACAGGTATTGGTCAAAATAACTGTGGTGTCTGGATTTTGTCAATATCTCCCAGGTGTAGGAGAGAGACAGAGAATGGAGCTTGACTGCGATATCATAGCCCTAATTTTAAGGCACTTTAAAGCACTATATCCCTGTGGGTATATTATCAATAACACACTTGGCCTGCAGCTTCGTGACGACAACGGAATCCCATTCGTTTTGACAAAACAGTATAACAGTACGACCCCCGGTGTGATATTGATAATTATATTGATAATAACGAGACGAGAACGGCCCTGGCACATCATCAACCCAAACACAGCCCGCCGCTCGGAGTCTGTCGCCACCACTTCATCCGGCCACCACCCGAATCCAGAGAGGTTTGGTCGCTGCTCATTTCAAGCGATCTGGGAGTGTGTCGATGACGAAAAAGTGGTCATGTCACAATCGTAACCATCTGGACGTCACATGAGGCTGGTGGTGGCGTTAATGAACCAGCGTCCAGCGGTCTCCGCTCTCCACTCTCCCGTTCGCTCAATACTAAAATTCATTTAGTTTTCATTTTAGATCTATCCCCCCCCCCCCACGTTTAACTTTCAAAGGCTCTTCGAGATTTTGTGACATGGCAGAGATTCCAAGGAAAGTTTTATGATAAAAAATTGTCTTCTTCTTTCTTTCTTTCTTTTTTTTACCACTGTATGTGTCTGTATATACAAATAGCTTATCCCATATACATAACTCTATTCACTTCACTTCTATTTTGTACCCCCACTCTGTATTACCCTTTAAGTCTTGTTTTATTTTATTTAATTTTATTTTATATTATTCTATTCACTAACTGCATTACGTTTTAGGAATCAGTTTGTTTCAGATAGTTAGCTAGGTAGGAATTAGGTTAGCTATTATGTTTGGTTTAGTAACTATTGTGTATAATCTCGGGATGCGTTGAAAGACATTACACTGCATATATGTATGAACGTATGTAGATGTATCTGCCAAATAAACCTCTTGAATCACAGCGATGATTTCCTGCATGGCTTGCTCTGCAGCGTCGCATCAGGGAGGAGGGGCGGAGTGCTGCAGCATGCACTCCTCTCCTATCACACCCAGGATCCTTCTCCTTCTATAAGAGCATATCGGGCCGTTGTGCCTTTCCTGCAGAGCAATGAAATAAATAAGTCCGGAGACGGTTCCGCGCCGCCTGCAAAGCGCCGAGTCACTTGGTATGGAAGGTGGAGGCAGAGCCCGCGCGCCACTCTGCAGCCGGCGTCTCTTCGAGGTGCTGCGGCACTTGGATGTACTTGAACTTTAATCGGCGACAACGTAGAGAGAGGCACCGACAGGGACACTCCGGGTTCTCTGCCCCCGTCGTGTGCCCAGGTAGAGGACTGCGTGGCTGATGGACGGCTGTGGGCTGAGACTGATGGAGCGCTGAGACGCCCACTACTGTCGATTTCACCGATCTCCCCTCTCCTGCCTCTGCCTGGCATCGCTGGGGTGAGAGAGCGTTGCAGAGACTCGCACAAGCAGCTGGAGAGAGAGAAAGAGAGAGTGAGAGAGAGAGAGACCCAAACCCCAGAGAAATAGAGAGCCAGGGAGTGAGAGGGAGGCTGAGTCAAAGGAAGGGCCGGCGATTCTGTCCTGTCATCGCACCCCTCGCTGGCTTCGTCCAGCCAGGTAACCATGGCGATTGTGGCTTCTCCTTGAGGCGGATTCTGGAGCAGCTGTATACAAACGCTAAATGTGGACAGTTTTATTTGTTTTCATTTTAATCAACTTGTTACTGCTGGTACAAATTATTTTTTATTAGCATAATTTTAATGAAGAGCGGCGAGGGAAGATTACACCAAGCCGACGTCATGCCCGGAGGCCACACAGATGGGTGGAAGGATGTTCCCCCTGTCCCCGTCTGATGAGCCCTTTCTTCCCCTCGGACACACACACACACACACACACACGCACACACACACACACACACACGAGCGCGCGCACACACGCACGCATGCACGCACGCACGCACGCACGCAGGCACACACACACACACACACACACACACATCTTCGGCCGGGACAGGGCGGCAGCGGCAGCACGGGTCCAGGCTGGATCCACCAACGAACGGCGTAGCTTTACGGTTGGACGTTGACTTTGCAGAGCGTCATGGCTCACCTCAAGGTGCTGGACTGTGTGATCAACAACAACTGGGGCATGATCTGCGATCTTTACTGCGCCTGGAGCCATCAGGTTGGTCCCCGCCTGTAGGTGGAGGCTCTCCCCTCTCAAAAGAGTTACCGTTTGATCAAAACCCTACGATCAAATGTTTTTTTTTTCATTTTGGGGTTTTCAAAATCAGATTTATTGTCGCTGGATCAGGATGCAAAGCATTGTTTTTTTTCCCACACATGGTTTCTGATCTTGTTTCTCATCCTCCATCTTTTAATTCTCTCTCTCTCTCTCTCTCTCTCTCTCTCTCTTTCTCTCTCTCGGTATGTCTCTGGTTGAGGCCGCTCCGTCCTCGTGCTCGCTACAGAAGTTTCAGGGAGCACCATTTGTGTCTTCTCTGGTATTGATAGTCATAGTTCATTTACTAATGCAACGTGGAACCGGAGACTGTGGCGTGCATGGCCACAGTCTCCACAGCAAAAACAGAGAACAAAAAAACAACAGGGATGGCCGTCTTGAAGCTGCATTGGCTAAGATTTGCAATGTAAAGTGGAATGAATGCGTGCTATGCAAAAGAACGTGTGAACCTCAATCTTGTTTGGTGATGTTCCCTCCCTTCTAAAGTGTCTTGCTGAAAGCTGGCCCATATCCTAACTCCACCCGCCCGATTTTTTTTTTAAGCGCATGCTCCCTCCCATGCCTGCTCTGCACTGGGGTGCCATGTCAACTTGTTAAAAACAGTTATCAAATTAGATGAAATGAATAGTGCTGTGGTCGTGTTATCTAGCTTTAAGCTGTTGGTACTTCCTGCAGCAGCCAAAGTGTATCTCTCAGCCCCCTACACACACACACACACACACACACACACACACACACACACACACACACACACACACACACACACACACACACACACACACACACACACACACATTTCACATTACATGCACATTGGTGTGCAGAGATTTTTTGGACAGGATATTAAGTACAAGGGTGCACAGAGTTCTTAACTCTTCCATGTTCACAGTCGGCCATTCCTGTGTGTGTGTGTGTGTGTGTTTGTGTGCGAGCTATTGAATCTATTCATGCCATGCTCTCTGTGGTACCGTCCTGCATGGAGGCCTATGTGCTCCTCCGTGCGCTCAGAAGTCAACTTGGCACCCTTGAGCTCCATATCTCTGATGAAAACTTTTGGCCTATTACCACCCCCCTCACCCCCCACACTGGGGGGGGGATGAGGCGGACAGACGGTTCATTGTCTCGGACATTTTTCACTCTGCCCTTCTTCATTTTGCCATGGGACGCCCGCGATGTTGTGACCGGCGCTGAAGTGTCCAGCGGTGCCGCTCTCTGTCTCGGCCCCACCCCCCCCCCCCCCGTAATTTAATTTCAGGCGTGCTGAAAATTGTTTCGCGTCCCACCATGAACTGTTGGGTCTCTGTTTTCCCGGAGAGGCTCAGCGTGTCCGAGGCCTCATGAAATATTTACAGACAGGCACCTGGTGAGAGAGGGAGAGAGAGTGACACAGAGAGACAGGGAGGGAGATGGGGGTGAGAAAGAGAGAAAGAAGCCCTTCTTTATCAACATCACAACAGCAAGGTTGGGTGCTGCACCGATGACATCATGTTGGTCTCAGAGAACCCCGCCCCATCCACACCCCCATCACTATATAAATTGCTGCATTTGCGAAACACAATCTATCTCTTTTATGCATTTTTAGAAGACTATACTGAGGGATTTTAAGTCGGTGATAAATAGTTTTGCAAATGTATTTAGAGCAATTTATTGAACATTGAACGTTGTAACTTAAAAATAAATTGGGTAGACAGTTCATTTCCCTGAACTGAACTGCTGGAAAAGCACCGACACTCTGAGAAAATAAAGTGCAGCATTGTACCTTTAGGAGCACAATGGCTTGTTACGCGGGCAGTACTCTTTAGCCTTGGCAAAATTCTTAGTAGTCATTTTTTTACCTCGACTGACAGACTTGTAGAGTCTGGTACCAACATGGAACAAATTTGGTTACTGCAAGCATGACAAAGCTTTTTTTACCCCTAAAGGTACAATGCTGTACTTTAGTTTCCAAGAGTGTAATTCCTTTTTATTTTGTGCAACATTTATTACATAGGCTTAAAATTCCATTTACATTTGGATGGAAACGGGAATCTATTATGTAAAATGATCACAGTCGGTTCAAATTGTGACGATATGATTACATAACAATTAAGATGGCTCTAACTACATCATTCCAATAAAACCTTAAAAAGGGGGGCAGATAGGACTGAATTCCTGTTAACCTATGTGAGCCCAATTTGCCAACGATTGTCTCGACGGGTGCGTGAGGATGTTCCTGCCTTTCTACTCTCTTTGTTGTGGGGACTGTTACCCCCGGGGTTGGGATGGCGGTGGAGTGGGGGGTAGGGGGGGCGTCAAACTGGAGTGTTTGTGTGGCAGAGGGCAGGCTGTCATAGCCTTGTTCCATCAGATCCTTCAAAGAAGAACCAGGATTAATAATTCATAGATGAGAAAACCAATTATACAGGACTCCGGTTGCATCTGTGTGTGTGTGTGTGTGCTTGCGTGCGTGCGTGCGTGTGTGCTTGGTTGTGGAAGGGGCGGGAGGGTTCGCGGAGGACTCTAATTGGCCCACCTGCTCTCCATCCCTGGAGGGCTCGGTGATGTGTGTGCGAGACCAGGGGGCTGCTGGGGCTCCTTTCTGAAAGTCTGAAGCCAAATTGAAAGTCAGGCCCCCTTCTGCGCATCATCGTTCATGGGACCCAAACCATGCATATAAGGCCTTTTAATTGTGGAGAGATTGGTAAGTTGGACATCAACCTCCTACAAAATGCTCCTGTGTACGTGGAGTTGCAACGTCCATGTTTTTATACAGTTGATGGTGCAAGAGTAGTGGAAGAGGGGGCTGCTCAGGCCTCGGTCCCCCCTCTCGCCCTCCCTTTGTCCGGATGCCTCTGAGCCTGAGCTGGCTGTGTGTTGTGGGCGGGTGGCGGTCGTCGGCAAGGGCGTCTTCCCAGTTACTGCAACTGAACTTCAGCGCCCCAGTAGGGAGGCGAACCCGTGGCCTTCAACACTGGAAACCCAGGAGACAATGACAGGGGGGTGGTGAAGGGAGTTGACGAAGAGAGGCAGTGAACATGATATAATGGAGGAGCTCTGGTTGATGGAGTCATGTTGTTACCACCATGCCAGAACACAGCTCAGGGTGTTTGTTCAACCCCTCAGGACAACTCGCTGTCTGGTCGAGAAACCCTCCATGGAATGTGACTCCAAACTCTGAAGTGTAACGGGCCAGTGTTGCTGGCCCTGCCTTTCGAGAGAACTCCTTTTTTTCTTGGTCTCTCCTCTCCCTGTCTCCTCTATCGCCATTCCTCTTTTGTGGAGAGGAATTCCTGGCCGCTGGCCCGTACAATCGGCCACCCATTAGCATATGAAAGCTACCCATGGGAGGGAGGGTGGGAAGGAGGGCCATAAAAACTTCCAGATTGGTTCCAAGCAGGCCTGAAAACTTGTTTTGATTTATGTCTCTGTCCTGGTCCGGTGCATGTGGGCATTTGCCAGGGATTTACTCACTGAGTAATGACATTTTGTGATATGTATTGTGTATCTGTTTCTTTTAAAACGTGGTTTATGTTTTAAAACCGTTGTTTCGGCACATCAATAATTGATGATGTTTTCCATTCTCTGTCCACCCCGAAGGCAGAAGGACGAGCTTCACACCATATCACCTCTTATACGCCTGCTCACCGGCCAGGGATCAATCGCTTTAAGGGATTGTCCGACATCAGCAAGTAGATCGCACCTTTCAGACCGAAAGATTTGAAACGGAGAGATGGTGATCTTGTCAGTTAACAGTAGTGGGAGCCACTGATTACACTCTCATAGCTGATACCGCCTGGGAATCGTAAACTTTTATTTATTGGCAAAAGCTTTCCAGTTCCAGTCCTTTGCTTTCACCGGACAGGATGCATCCAGTCCTTTAGTTTGGACACATTAGAACATTTATGTCCAATGGAGACGGCTTACATCCCCTGTATGTCAAAAATAACTGGCAGATCAAGTTGCTTTTTCTAATATCCATCATGTTTAATGACTCAAGAAACAGATTTTTGTATTGGATTTGGATTTTGACATTCTTAATGCTGGATTGTATCTATTAAGACACCAGTTTCAATACCCTAACCCAAATAACAATCGACCAAGTATATCTCACCACATTGCTTGTCGTTAATCTGCAGATAAAATACATCTTATTGTGCGATCCTACAACGTAAATGGGTCAGATTTGATGCGGAAATACAAATCCAATGTGTGCGGTTCCACCAGCGCCCTGTGTGATTGGCATTCCGAGCGCAGGCTTCACTGCGACACGACAGGGGTATCAGCCTCATTCTGCTTCGGCTGCACAAACGCAGTTTGAACTGCGGCGGCGTTCCCAGGGCTCAGCTGTGTCTGTCGTGGAACGTGAACAGAATGCTGATTCACGGCAAACGGTCATGCTGCTGCTGCGCGTGCATGCACACATACACACACACACATACACACATTCACACACACATACACACACACACACACACACACACACACACACACATACACACAGAACCACATGCACATTTTTGCATCTTAAACAGGTTTGTCTGGTGTTCACACCATATTGCGATGTATGGTTATGTATGGTTATGTAAACTAGAGGCGTGTGGATTCAGCCAAACATCACTGGTGTCCGTGCAAGTGTCCCACAAGCTGTGTATTTAAATAAGCACTGCACATATATGCATCTATAGATAAACACACACACATGTATGAACACATACTGCACAGCTGAGGCACTCATCCTCCCTTACTGAAGCCTATGGGTGGGAACTATAGATGACTATCTGAGACTTGACAGTTGGGTTGTAGTTAGGGTGTACACTGTTTATAGAAGCTATATTGCTGAAATTATTTCCACAGTTAGAGAGTCAGTTCTTTCAGATGACAATTGTGCTGAGTAGGATAAATGAGTAGTGGTATTAAAAGCACAGGGGGAAGGAGAGAGAGAGGGAGTGAGAGATGGGGCGAGAGAGAGGGGTGATACAAGGTCTGAATGAGAAATAGCTGAATTCTGTCAAGCCTCTTGGAAAGGATGCAGCTCACTTTGGTGCAATGCAGACAGCAGTAGGAGGGGCTTGTCCACGGGCAGAGAGGTGTGTGTGTGTGTGTGTGTGTGTGTGTGTATGTGGTTCGTTCCCATGTAAATATGTTTACACGTTACTCCCACCTAGTCATATGGATGTTATATAGGCACGACCGGAGGGAGGAGGAGTGTTGTCATGGTGATGGCCATGGTATCAGTAGATGTGTGCATGCTGATGTGTGTGCGCACGTGTGCGCATGCATATTTCCTCATGATGTCAGAGTATTCAAACATGAGCAGTTACATCACGAGAGGGAGAGAGAGGGAAGGAGAGGGTAGATGCACTGCAAATATCTTTTGCAGCTGTAACTGTCTCAGGAATTTAGAAATAACCAATAAAGCATGTTCATGCATCTTTAAAACGACAGAGTCAAATAAAGACACACAAGACACAAATACAAAAGCTAGTTCGAAAATAAAATAAAAATAGGTGCAATTTATTTTGTTTGTCAGATTTTTTCAGTTTTTTTTAATTGAATTTTTTTTTTCAATTTAATATTCTTCATTTAATTTTCAATATAATAACTTGTTCATAATTATTAACTAGATTAGTCACAGCCGGGTAAATTTGCAGAACTACATCATTGTTTTTAGATCCAGCCACAATGACGATCACACACCCTCACCTTCCCCGCCGCTCAGTCCTTCAATGCGCAAAGGGGCGCCAGAGAGCGTCGCGATGACAGAGCAGCAGAGTGGCATCATTTGTGGTCGTCCTCATGCAGACCGAGGCGTCCCAGTGAACAAGGTGTTAATTGGCTGTCGGTTCAGAGCCAGAGGACGTAGTTGTCTGAGGGTGTGAAGCTGCTGCTGCGCTTGAGGGACACGGTGATGATTAAAACTCGGCGATGTGTTATGTCGTGTGTCATGTCGCACTGAAAGTTAAAATAAACATTTACTTACAAATGATGAATAATAGAATAAAAAATTAACAATTAATTGGATAATAATTTAGATGTTTAGATGTGTGTCTCATATACCACATCATTAGTGATCACATTAAAAATGTAAATGAAAATGTATTGAAATCAAAATGAAAGTAATAAATGGACCATAGCAGTGTCATATTGTCTCTACTAGTAGGCATGGACATTTTCCCTTATATTTTCCTGATTTTCCTGACATTTCCATATTTGAAAAATAATGTCTCTTATTTTCGGGTTTTGGAAAATCCGAACAGTAAATTGGTTTGATGCCAGCCCAGTGTGGTCCTTCTCAAATGAACCAAAAGTGACGGTGAACCAAACAGTCAGAACAAAGATAGTCCGACTTGACGTAATGGTTAAAGAAAAAAAAAAAACCAAAATGTTTGCTTCGTGAATAGGTCTTCCCGCAAACATTCGTTTTTACAGCCCGAGGCCCAGAGAAATCTATCAACATAATTGAAACATTGCATTGAAAGTTGTCACAGCAGAACACAAAGAAAATATGGAAAAAAAAATGGAACTTGTGGCACAGTGGCCACAATCTCCCGATTAAGGGAGATGTTAGGGTCTCCCCTAACATAAAAAGGACCCCAATTAATAAACATGCAGAACACTTTCCTGTCCTGTCCCTGAACACGACATGGATCTACACCTGGGTTTGGTCCCCAGGCACCGATAGAGTGAAGGCTGCCCAGTGCCCACTGCTCCTGGCTGCCCCATGGAGGAGGGACAACAAGGATGGGAAAATGCAGAGGCTGAATTTCTCCAGCCACCTGTGTGTGTGTGTGTGTGTGTGTGTGTGTGTGTGTGTGTGTGGGTGTGGGTGGGTGTGGGTGTGGGTGTGGGTGTGTGTGTGTCTGTTAAGGACAGTTGCACCTGGGAGACCAGTAATAACAAATTCTTGGGAGAAAGACTCCCATCTTACCATTGTAATGTGTCTGTGTGTGTGTGTGTGTGTGTGTGTGTGTGTGTGTGTGTGTGTGTGTGTGTGTGTGTGTGTGTATATTTGTGTGTGTGTGACATGGTATTACAAAAATGTAAATAATATCCTGGTAAGATATTTCATGACACCTTGTTCTGTGCCCAAAGTTTTGTGATGAGACGATGACTTCCTTCACACCTTCCACTGCTCCTCTCTGACATCACGACAGAGCGACACGCTCACTATTTAACAGTGAGGGATTTAAAGTAAAACCTGCACTGACAGTGTGAAATGATGCCATATATGCCGATGCCGTATATGAGCTGTGTAACGGAACGCAGTTAATCCGTGATCCGTACGGGTCGCCACGGTTCAGCTCGCATGTGAACCACGGATCAATTGCAAAATTTAAGCATCTTAGTGGAATACCGTTTTATTGCTGCTGTTACTTTTTAAAGTCATAATTCCATATATCTCATTGCAGAGTTGTATTTGAAAGAAGATGGACAAGACAGATGTGTGCTGTTTTTAACTCTGAAGTGCTGTGATTGGTTTACCGTACGTCGCGCAGTGTTGCTACTACTTTAGGACATTGTGAAGCAAATGTCGCCGCTATGCGTCTGCTCGTTCACCATATTGGAGCGGTCAAGGTCCGCTAGTAAACAAAATACGGACATACGATGTGTATTTTGAGATGCAGCCTTCTCTGCAAAATCGACTGTAACTTACTTTATTCTGAACCGATTTTCATTAAACTTTGTTTTTTATAAAGGTGAGAAATTGAACATGATATCGGACTTCAATTCAGTTACTGGGGCCGGATCTGATCGTATTTTTAAATTCACCACCATGTTTAAAGAAAGAGGTTATCATGCGTGCCTCATATTGCACTTTATTTTAACAATTAAGTATTAAATATTTTACATATTTTTATATTTTATTTAAACATCGGATCTTGAATGTTGTTTTCATTCAAGGCCAAGCAAAGTTATATTTCTCTCCTTTTTTTATTTTATTTTATTAGATTTTTGCTAATCCAAAAAATTATCAGATCTGTGACTCAGAACCGTGATACGATCTGAACCGTGAGTTTTTGACTGATCTGTTGCACCCCTAAGAGTGAGAAATTGAAAGTAAAAAACTGCACTGGCGGTGTGAAATGATCGCCATGAGGGGGTGGGGGTGTTGCCATATCCATCTTATTTATTATTATTATTATCCTTATTGTTATTATTATTATAATTATTATTATTGTTATTTGAATGTTTATGTAAGTTCCACCCTGTTAGGATTGTATTGCTCCTGCTGTTTTCTGCACTTGTAAAGTGTGTTTCGGCTCTTTTACTGTTTTCCATTGCATGCCTGTTGGTGTGTTGATGTGTCTGTGCATAAGGTGTCTATGCATGGGAATTTTTATAACTGATTATCTGTGTGTGTGTTTTCGTGTGTGTGTGTGTGTGTGTGTGTGTGTGTGTGTGTGTGCGTGTTTGTGTGTGTGTGCGTGTGTGTGTGTGTGTGTGTGTGTGTGTGTGTGTGTGTGTGTGTGTGTGTGTGTGTGTGACCCGTGCATATGCAAATATTTGCATGTGTGTATTTCTGTATATTTGATTTTTCTTGTGTGTTTGAGTGTGTGTACGTGTGTTTGCCTGTGTGTGAGGGGCCAACGAGTGCATGCTGGAGACAGTTGTTTCCTCTTTCGATGGAGAACAGAGCTGAACCTCCCCCTTTGTCAAAGAGAGGGTGACTCAGATGGAAAGATAGCAAAAGAGACGGAGCTAGTGAAGCAAATACACACACACACACACACGCACACACACACACACACACACACACACACACATACATACAGTATTTATAACCGAAGCCATATGCACTGTAAATAATGCATTTGGTCATTGAGCAGACAGATTAATTTGTGGAGATTTACGCTCCAAGTACAGTGGTCAGTAGATGTCCAACTAACTGTAAATCAATATCCTAGAGTGATGTGGAAAGCAAGCTTAAATATAATGTAATACAGGTATAATAAGTATAGTATAATATTATGTGCATGTGATGCGTGTACACTTAGCTTCAAGTTGACGTCAGAGAGAGAGAGAGAGTGAGAGAGAAACTTTTATTGGTTCCAGCTGGGCTGGGGTGTGGTCATCTGCGCCTCAGGACCTGCTGTGTTCACTTGTGGTGCATACGCACACTAGCCTACATTCCCAGCTTCGGGCCCATCTGCCCAATGGATCCCTTTCGTAGTCCAAATGTGTGTTGCACAATGTGCTCGTTTACCTCTGCAGCATGGGGCTTTGCACATTGTTGATTCCTGCAGTCCATTCTTTGTGTTTTTCGTAATTGTGCTTTTTTTGTGATCTATATTTATTTTTGGCACTCGAACAGCCAAAATCTTTGCAAGTTACACATTGGCTTTTGCAGGAACCAAAGGGAATGTGTTCTTTGAAAAACCTTGTTTGTTGTTCATTGGGAGTAACCTGAGTAATCAGCGTGATTAGCATCAGAATCTTAAATTGATCCATTTTTGAGAAACTAGCTCCAGTCGCCTGCCACACAATGCTGCAACCGTGGCTAAATTCCATTCATTGCCCCTTTCCTTACATTCCCATCCCATTCTCTGGCATTCCCATCCCGTCACTCGGGCTAACGCCCTATGGTTGGCAAATAAGGTTTAGGTTGAGAAGTACCAGGTTTTTGCAATATCGAATCAAGACGCAAACAGTCCAGGGATATTCTCAAAGGAAACACCATGCTCGTGTTTTAGTCAATCTGAAAGCTCCCTCTCTGAACACCAGATGACACCGGCTCTATTTTCGTGCGCTGTGAGGACAGCGCGGGACGTGTTTGGCTGTCGCTGTCCCGGGGGTTCAGCTGAGGTAGGCTGACACGGTGGGTGTAGCCCTGTCAGCTGCTGCCGTCCAGGACAGCGGGCCTCCACCCTCCCTGTGTGCTGGTCCTCCACTGAGCCAAAAACAGCTTGCGCAGTTCATGCGTTAGGTGTGTGTGTGTGCATGGCCTGTCAATGTCAGTCTATATCAGCTTTTTTTTAAAAGACAAACTGGACTTTTTTGTTTTTTGGCAAGTAGGTCCTTGAGAATACTTAAGTTGTTCAGGTAACATGTTTCCATCTGTTGCAGCGCTGTTGGGTTATTGCAGTAAGTCAAGTCACCGACGCGTCCTCGATATATATAGGCAGAGCACTTCTGGGCGTTTTAGGCGTGCCATGAAAAGCAAGGCCAAGTAAGTAAATGAGAATCGGAAGTACGGACAACTACATAAACTGCCAGTATCGAAAGTTCGTCTCTGCATGGGTTTTATTTATTTCCGTAAGTGGAGAATTACTTTCTTTTTTTGCAGAGTTTTCTTTTGTGTCTAGGCATGAACAACATCTGGGCAGTTCTAAAAGATTAGAATTAGGACAGCGTAACGCGACGCAGGACAACGTGCGGGGCAGCCAAAGTCCCGACGCTTACGGGAAGCACACGGACAAGCAGGCATCCAGATGGTCCGTTAAACGGTTGCCTCGCTGAAAGTGGCGGTTGACATCTCTTCAGATGGCTTGTGTTACCCCGACCAAATTATGACGCATGGATTTAATAACTCAGCTGCACCTACTTGTCACTGTGATCACAATGATGGCTTGAACGTCGCGCAGCATTGGTGTGAATGCAAAATAGATATCACTTTGAAGTCTCTGTCGGCAGTCTATATTTTGACTTGCATGAAGAGTGATGACAGTGCTGACTTGGGTTGTCACAGGACTTAAGAGGAATAATAGCACCAAAAAATGGGATGACTGATTTTTGACCAAACCAAATAATTCCATTCTGACACACGGACACACACACACACACACACACACACACACACACACACACACACACACACATACACACACACACACACACACACACACACACACACACATACACAAACCCACACACACGCTGAAACACAAACACGCACTGCGGTTTTTCCTCTCCCTCTCATCACTTTTTTATTCAATTAAGCCGTAAAACACATGTAGAGTTAAACGTTAACCGCACTCAGAATCCCCGTCGGGGAGAGGGCTGCGGTAGAGAGGATCACGCCCCGGTTGGCGAGAGCCCCAAGCCCCCAAGCCCTCAGCTCCCAACCCCCAGTCGCCAACCCCCCCCTCGAAGCAGCAGCTTGACTTTGAGTGCAATGCTGTTGTTGAATACCTCGTTCTATACTCAATGTTTTATTCTTGACTTGATGTGTGTCACATGTAAGACGATTAAGTGGTTGAAATTTGAAAACAGGTGTTTTAACCTGTTTTTCATACGTGCAAATTTCAACCATTTAATCGTCTAAGTGTAATAAAATAAATTGGAAATAGAACCACAAATCATACCCAGTTACACAAATGGACAAAAAACGCTTTTCAACGGAAACGAGAAAACATTTTTTTTAACTTTTGAGGTTACTTTTAAATGAGGATCTGGTCGAGAAGGAGGGATGGGGAAGACTGTGATGGAGAGATACAATAATATTCATGTATAAATGGATGGGGAGTTTTGGGTTCTACTGGCTGTAGTTTGTAGTTATGGACAGCTGTAAATCTATTGTACCAGGGTCTTGTGTGTGTGTGTGCATGTGTGTGTGTGTGTGTGTGTGTGTGTGTATGTGTGTGTGTGTGTGTGTGTGTGTGTGTGTGTGTGTGTGTGTGTGTGTGTTTGTGTTAGGGTACGGGGGCTAATAGGGTCAGGGTGCAGTGAGATGCAGAGTTGTCTTTCAGATGCATAGATGCACCAATCTAGTCACCTCTGCTGTTCCATTGGGAACATCCATCAACAGGACTCAGCACTTTGTCCGTCGGTGATTGATCATTGACAACTGGCCCTGATGGACATCTACACACACACACACACACACACACACACACACACACACACACACACACACACGCACACGCACACACGCACACACGCACACACACGCACACACACACACACGCACACACACACACATACACACACACATACACACACACACACACACACACACACACACATTTATATTAGTCCATATAAAGTCTCTCTCTCACACAGACACACACACACATGGACACACACACACACACACACACAGACACACACACACACACACACACACACACACACACACACACACACACACACACGCACACACACACGCACACACACACATTTCCATCCAAATTTCAGGGGAATTTTAAACCAATGTTAGAAATGTCACAATAAATGAAATGCATATTAGGAGCGTTTCGATCAGTCGGGTTCATCTAAATTAACATTAATTTTTATGTTCCAGTGTTCAGTGACAATAGATATCTCTTCTGAAATAAGTATACATGTATCATTACATTATTGTAAGCTTTTACTACTGTTGCAACATAAAACGAGCAAAATCACAATTACATTCATGCATGTGGGCAGTGGCTAAGGAGGTAGAGCGGGTCGTCTGGTCATCGGAAGATTGCCGGTTCGATCCCCAGCTCCTCCTGGTAGTGTGCTGATGTGTCCTTGAGCAAAACACATAACTCCCCAACTGCTCCCCGGGCGCCACTATTATGGCAGCATTGTTGCAACGATTGTTGTCGTTGCCTCAGTACTTTGTGCAATGAAAATTAGTCGAATCTAATTGAATGTATTTAATAACAATTACATACACATTTTATGACTGTGACAGACAGGCATTATCCATTTCTTGGTCAAAACTATCATGACATTGGATTTTGCTGGTATTTCCCAGTACCACACAAAGGCAGAGGATCAAATACTTTACACATCTCATAACACGCACGCTTTACACCAATACCATACCAACCATACTTTCATTGGGACATCCACTTATGCTTACGTACACACACACACACACACACACACACACACACACACACACACACACACACACACACACACACACCCACACGCCTCCACATACTTCTTTTCCGCAGTCACAACATTCCAGCGTCCCGTATCTCACCGAAGGCAACGACTGCTTTTAATCAGCCGGGTCACGAGGCTTTCCAGATGGGCCTCAGCGCTGGGTGGGACCGCCACAGACATGGAGGGAGGAGAAAGGTTTGGGGGGGCGTATGTGGTGGCTGGCCCATAATAGTCAACATTAACTTCCTCCTCAACCTCTCACCCTCGCCCCCCTTTCTCATATTGCATCACCCTCCACGGAGACCTTGCTTGGACAGCTTGCGCACGTCCTGGCCCCGCCGGGTGGTTTTTCACACAGGCATTTTCTTAAGGCCCTCAGGATGCCAGGTCCTCACTCGCTAATATTTTCCGTTGTCCTGCACCACGTTCCCAGTGTAAAAACGAGCCCCGCAGGCGTGTCATTGAGCTCTACGTGCCGCATGGGTATTTGGGTAGGAGGGGAAAGGATTTTCTGGTTTTGTTCACTTCAATCTTAAAGCTGGTTCAACTCAAACAATTCACAGGGATGCATCCAAGCGAGTTACTTGCTCAAGAGTACTCTTAGTATTTCAGACGTAGTTACTGCCTCATGGATCATATTCTTCCTCCTCCTCCCAGGACTCTTGGCCTCCCTGGGTCAGCCATGCCTGATTTTTTGAAACATGTTGGTCCACGGGATTGAAGGGTGATAGGGAGGCACCTAAGGGGGGGGAACACCTATTGTTTTTGTAATAATCTTTTGCTGTCTGGTATAATTTTGCACTGTTTATCTTGAATGAGTGTTTACATTCACGTGTCACAGAATACTCTGCTATTATAAACATTCACCGGGAGTCAAACAAGCGGAGCATCTCACAATGAGTCTGGCCCTTTACCAATCACCTGGTCGGAGATCGGATCTCTTTAGACGATCCGAGTCTGTTTGGTCAGTGTCCTCGCTCGTCCCTGTGCAGCACTCGGAGCAGTAGGAGAGGAGGAAGGAAAACAGGGCCCCCGCAATTACAGAAACAAACACAGGTTGAGCAAGAAGACCTCCAAGGCCCGGTGCCTCTGCCAAGGATCTGTTGGCAGGTGTAGCATTCACCTGCTTTGGTACAGCGCAGGTCGGGAGGCGGCTCGCTAGTGCGCACGTGGACCCACGCACGTTACATTAAGTGTAATTTCATCCTTTCGGCCATTGGAGAAGTGGGCGAGCTGCTCTCTCTTTTTCGGCCAGTGTTTAAAGTGTCTCATGCCGTGGTCAGCCCTGCTTTCGGTCTTGCTTTGACAGTGTTTATGGCTGTTACCTGGATACTGTACGGCTAATCACCCCCCCTCTTCACCTCTTTCATCTCACGTTACGGGGGGTGACGTGACTCCTTCCCAACGCTGCCGGTGTGATATTCACCGAGCACGCTGCCTGGGTCTTTGCTCGGTGACTCATTGGATCAACCTAAAAAATACTACTGTTGGAACTTTTTGGTGCGGTTTTTCTGTATAATTATTTTGTGAGGAAATTATATTGAGATCAAGTGGGAAACTGATGGATGGTTTAAAAGAAAAATAGTCTAGTTGGAGAATATATTAAAGCATATTTGATATTTTTGTCATGAGCAATCATTCAATGTATTTGCTTTGGGCATGTGCTCCCCTGACATTTCCATTGTTGGTGGCGGGATCCACTTTTCCCCAATTCCCCACTTTTCCTCAATGCACTTGATTTAATGGTTTGCAACATCTAAATTGTGAACATTTTAAGTTGAGAAAGCCAAAATATAGATTTAATAAATACAATTATTTTAAATTTGATCCAATGACTTGACTCCAATGCAATGACTTCATTTTTTCAGTTAAATAACTATCACTAAGAAGAAAAATAGCTCTGCTTACTTACTGATTGTTGAAGTCCAGAGTCTCCTTCAATTCTCTTTTCCGGCCCCCTACTGCTAATGCACTAATGGACTCTTCCAAAATGTGGCACGATTTGGCACCTTGCAGTTCTCCCACGATGCCCGCTTGGCAGGCGGGCCGGTAAAAAAGGAATAACATGAAGAGAAAGGAGGAGGAAAGAAAAGCGACTGAAGAGCCAGTCTAAATGGGGACCGGCTTCGACCAGCCTGTCCTCATGAGAAATACGTCTCTGATGTTGAATTGGATATACGAAGAGATGCAAATTTCAAATGTATTTTCTCACCGATAGCTGACCCTCGAACTAAAAACTGTTTTTAGTTGTTTTATTTGGAGGGACGAAACCTGCGGGGAGGAACCTGTGCCCCGCCCCTCTGTCAAACTTTTTTTTTTATACTTTTTTTTTTATAATATTTTTTTAACTGTTTAACTGATAGTACAGTATTAATAGGTAAAAAATCTTATTGTAGGTTAATGGTTAAATTGTTAATTATTAACATTTCTATTGGTGACACACATCCGATCTGCCATTGGATTAGGACAACAATGAGAGGAGAGACAGATGATGAGATGGCAGATGAATCCATCTCCTACTTTATAGTCTCCTCATTAAGGCTGGCATATCATTTCTTGAAGTTGATCCAGTATCGTGCCCAGCTGCAATACGTTGTACAGTGAATACAGTGAAGCAATCATGGTTGTGAATGCCTCATTGCCCCCCCTACCCCCATTGCCCCATTGTTTAGTTAAAATTCACCATCCATACACATAAGGCACATCAGTGCCAACAACGGGCCCCTAATAAAGATTCAAGACGGTATTCCACATACTTGGGGCTGCACGTGAAGTGTGTTCACTTTTAGAGGTGGATGACTGTGCTACATATCATAGATACTCAGCTGATGGATAAGTGTACTTCAATTTGCCAGAGAATGAGGTGGATGACTCAGTATAACACAGCACGCCCTGCGCTACTCTGCTGAATGGCATCCATTGCAGCTGAGTGAGGTGAAACGCTAAGGCACCATTTTAGGAGCAAGGCGAAAAAGAGCGAGAGCCCTGACGCAATCTCTCAATGGCCTTTGGAAGCATTTCGGTCAATGGGATTGGCTGAGTAAGGTTTGCTTAGTTTAGTCGCTGATCTGTGCCATGGTAAATGGATTAGGCCGTGAGTGTGTGTATATATATTATGTATATAGGTTAGACAGTGTGGGTGTCTCAGTGGCTGCTGGATTAAGGATGACTATCACAGCCCCTTAGCCAGGATCCTGTTCTGTACAGTTGTACACACACACTCATTTTGTCATCCCAGTTAAGCTTCCCCCCTCGCTAATTACACTTATTACGTTTGTGTATACTTTGTCCTGGCTGACTGTCAGGTTAAGGGATGTTCCTAACGATAAATTTCCCTGACGTTTCAACGGAAGTTTAAACTTAGACTAGTCGATGAGTCCTAAAGTCCGAAAAATATTGCGTATATCATAAAGAATTTTGCATATATTATGAAAAAGAGCCATTTGAAACCGTTAATCACATTCTTCATTAACTGAAGCAGGTTTTAAATGTGCCTGCCCAGGCATAGTTCACCATCTTTGGGTATATTGCACATTCAAGCTCCACCTCCCCAACGGACCGGGCGGGGGCAGACCGGCAGTGCGCACAAGTCCCGAGGGGGGGGATGGACGGACGGATGGACGGACAGACGGAATCCCAGCCAGGGACAGGGAAGGCGCAGTGGATCACAGAGTCCGCTGCCCCGGGAAATGCGCCCGACGAGGGGTCCCTAATATGTGATTTAAATGTGTACATTAATAAAATAATAATAGGGCCTAATAAGTTTAACCGACTAGAATTTATGGTGCCGACTAGCGAGGATAGAGACTTTTAATAGACTAGTCGACTAATTGCGCACATTGCTAGTCAGGTTAATTAATACCCTTCTTATACTGCCGGCTCACTGAGCCCAAAAATCTCAAATGACTACTGTCTACTTGTGCTTTTAGACTCTGCAACACATGGGCATCCCACACAGAGAGAGCAGAGAATTTAATATTGCCATGAGTTGTTTACCAAAGAAGTCAAATTGCCATATTAAATACTTCATATCATGGTACGATGATGGTGATGGTGAAGAAGATGTCAGATAAGTATGTATTCTCCCAAAAGAAATTTCTCTTGGACAGGACAGGGCCTGATGTACGGTGGAGGAGTTTCAATATGTTAAGGTAAAAATTCATCACTAAGTGTGTGTCTCCTGTCATTTCCATGATAATAAATGATTCTTCTGGACTGATAGGACACCGGCACACTGGCCAAATGCCCTCGTGTATGTAGGCAACTCGAGTCATGGTCATTATCTTAGCCTTGGAATCCCTTGCCCTTGTTATCCTGTTTCCTGGTTGGATGGGTGGTTAAGCAGAAGCTCTTAGCCGTGATGTAACACAGGACACCTAATGCCAGCGTACATTTAGGCTATATATGTAAAATAAAGATAGAGGACAGAGAGTTTTATGTCCAGGATAGATCTGGAACAGAATAATATAGAGGACCTGATGTTAAATACCTCCTCGTGATGATTGGAGGGTTACACACAGAAGCCCAGTCCAGACAAACAACTTCACACACTTGAGCCGAGTAGCTCAGACATCACCGTCATAAATCTCCATAAACCAGCTCCAAATGACTTAGTTGGCTACCAAGGTGCGGCAACCACAATGCATGCCATTGTTATTTTACTGAGTTTGTCAAGTGGGGTTGAGGCCCACTCCACCTCCACAACGCTCAACAGTGGGCTGCTGCCATCCTAGAACAGCTCCCTTCCATACCC
>NC_137206.1:25808205-25833205 GCF_960531495.2 Zeus faber | reverse complement strand
ATATGAGTGAGAGCAAACATTCCAGTGAATCATGGCTGAGCCGCTAAACGCTGTAGGGAAGGAGGTGGAGAGAGATTAAATAGTCCTTTCTTCAGTTCAGCTGGCCCCAGTCCGCATTACATAACCCCGGTTTGTTGGAGAGGCACGGAAAACGGAACGGAACATAGCGGAACAGTATAGAGCAGGACGGGACGGGACAGGACCGGACAAAGAAAAGGCGAGAGGCCATTTTCCTGCTGGAGAGGCACTTAATGTCAGACACTGAACGGATGCCATGGTACACAGTCAACAGTGAAAGAATGCTTTTCATCCAAGTTGATATATAGGTTAAGTGGCTGTGCTTATTTAATAGATAAATAGGGTCTGGGCGGCTGTTACTATGTCTGTCAATAAATAGTCTGCGTTTTGTTTGTTCGAAATGTTCAAACAGGCATTCAAGACACTCATAACTGCACTCACACTCAAATAAAAGCGATTTTACTTTTAGAATGTATTGACTGGTGTAAAAAAATGAGGGTCCAAATGGGTGGGTCCTGGTCAAATGACAAGTTAAGTTTGAGTAAGGAAGTGTTTTTGATTGAGCCAAATTAGTTCTTAGGTCCGTCTTTGACTATTTTATTACAAGGGCAGGGAACTTAAAACCCAATGAGCAGGTGCTTAATGTGATACAGGGAGGTGAAGGAAAGATGTGATAAAACGAAAAACATATTTTTTTAAGGTGTAGCAAGAAGAGACTGACGGACTAAAGGAAAAATAGGAAAAATACTGCATGGTGATGGGAGGGTTACTCGAGTACATGTTACTGATTACTAGCTACCAGACCTTCGCCAGCCGGGAAATATTTTCTGTGGAGTAACTTGGAGCAACATTCTTCTCTCCTCAGTGAATGCAGGACATCGCTGTTTGGCCACACCTGTCCCGCCTCACGTGAACCCCGTTGAACCCCAGGCCGGGCGGTGTGGTACACGGAGTAGGAGGTTATTGTAAAGTTACACATGGCAGTTTGAAATTCCGGCATTGGAGAAGTCAGTGTCAGACTTGGGGTCGAGATGGTGGTGGAAAGATGGTGATGGAGAGATGGTGATGAGGAGGAGACTTCAACCCAGGTCAGCGATGTGTCTTCAAACTGGTCAAACGTCTCGGGAACCGCAATTTTATGATCGCAAGAATTCATGCAAATTAATTATAGCCATTGATTACATGTTTAAATGAACAAACCGCTTGAAGTTGTTGTCCCCCTCGCCTCCCTGTGTCACCAGCAGCGTGTCGTCGTACAGTCCTGATCTTATTTGTCCCTCATCTTATTTTATAGACTTATTATCAGAACCCAAGCAAAATCACAGTATTTTATTTTACAACTCTGAGAACATGGTTCCCATAAAATCGTACAAATTGCATTGCGATGCCTCTACAAAATGATTTTATTTGCAGCAGTTACGAATAACTGGGAATGTATTGGCAGCCCTTGGTTAATATCTGTCTCTCTTCTCCATCTCTCAACCCGTGGCCTCATTATGCGTCTTGACCTTTACTTCTGTGGACGCCCGGCTCGGCCCCTAGGCGGAATCTTCAGTTGCGATTCCCAGCTGAGTTTTGGGTTGGTTACCTCATGTTCTTATCCTTATCCGTCCTCCCCGCCAGTGGCACTGTTCCAGGACACAGTCCCTGGAAGATACCCCAGACCCGGTGCACGGTCTGTCCCCCCTGCCCTATCCGCCAGACCAGACCGCAGAGCTCTGTCCCCAAAGCTCCGTCAATTTCTTCAAAAGCCGCTCTCACCCTCAGCGAGGAGCGCCAGCAGACAGCATCAGAGACGTGACACAAATAATATTTGGGGAAAAAAAAAACCCAAAAAAAACCATTTCCCTCACCACATTTGCAACACAACAGACTGTGAATTAGACCCGGCATCCTCCTCTGGAAGCTGCTGGCCTGGCTCCAGAGGAACACCTTGCAGGGGCAGCGAGGAGGCAGGCTTCACAGAAGGGTGTACTTTAGCCTGAGAGTTGCTTCATGTCATTGGGGTTGTTGTTCAGCTTTTCTTGTATTTTCAATGTATTTCAGTGTTGGTGGCGTATCGTTGCTGTTCGACTGTAGCAGCTGAACGGGGACTCGCAGGTGTTTTAAAGGAGAGAAAGCCGCTATTTATTTTACCTAAACCTATTTTCTATCACTGGGAGGCAACCTGAGTGATTGGCATCCAAATCTTTTGAATTGATCCTGTATTAAGAGCTTCAGCCCAATGCTATGCAACGGGGCCTTCACATATTTCTTGATTTCAGAGATTTGATTTTCATTTGTGAGCCCACTGCTATCTCAATTCTTATCCAATCATGACTTGGTATTGACATGTATTGCATTTGCTTTTTCTTTTTGAATCTTTATCCCAGAGAGGATGCATACTCTGCATCATAACCGTTTTTGCAAAAATACTGCACATCATATGTCAAGTCAAGTTGACATCTATTTCAGGCCAACACATAATAGAAAATGAGAAACAGCAACGCCAAATAATAAATATATCAACAAATACTGAAACTTGTGTGACCCACACGGCAACAGATATATTTTGATTAATTGAGGAGTCAGTTTGCCAAAAATTACAATATATAGCAATAACAGAATACGAATATTTTCTCTTATGTCCCGAGTCAGTTTTCGCTGTCTCCAATAAAGTCGGACTCGGAGATCTGATGGCGTGCAGTGAAGGGCGTGATAGGAGGAAGAGGTTTAAGGGGACACACCCATCGTTGGCAGGACTGTGCTGGATTAGCCGGAGGAGAGGCCTGACCCATGTGTTTCTGCTCAGCACTCCAGCGCTCGGGGGGGAAAGCACCATAGCTTCTCTCCGAGGAATACAGGCGTTCCCCGTGACTCACAGGGTGCATTAGTGTTATTACTGTTTCGTTCACTCTCCCCCTGGCACTTCTCTCCCCATTTATAGTTATTTTTATTTTTAATTTTTTCATCTCGCATCTCTATCTGTTATTTGCTCACCCTCTTTTCTTTCACTTTCACCCCCATTCTCTAGATCATAATGGAGCGGTGTAATTTACGGCCATTGGTCCGTCCGGGGCACTCTCATGCACTCACGTGTTTATGTGGTCTTTTTAAAGGGTGTGTCACAGTGTCCACATCAGTTGTTGGCGCTTGTCCTGGCTGCCTCTCCTTCTATAACCAGTACCAGATCTCCCCCATACAAAATGTCTTACAGTCCAGCGCATACTTCTGCAATACCACAGCCGCACTGCAATTAAAATGATGTCCAGCGTTCATAGACGGCTGACCTTTCTTGCAGTCCTCGCCTCTACAAGCGTGCATTCCTGCACCTTGCTTGGATCAGATTCTATCAGAGGCCTGACCATGCTTTCTTTCTGGCATTCTGCTTCTTTATGGGCTTAACCTGTTGATACAGAGGGGGGGAGGAGAGCTATTCTGGGCTGTTTTCAATGATGTGAAAATGGCTTTATCTCAAACTGTACAAATTATTTCGCAACCACCTCCTATCAAGAATGCATACATGTCTTGAGAGTTTTTTAATGGACTTTCTTGAAGTGATCAGTTGATTTGACGTTATTTAATAAATAAAAGCCAGACACTGGGTGTGATCCCTCGGTAGCATTTGATAGAATGGGAGGTGTTTCCTGTTGCATTACCTCTTGTCACAAGGAGCTACCCTAACTCTGCAATGGTATTGATTTGTATGGAAGAGAACAGTGAGAGACAGCAGAAATTCTGAACATAATTGTACTGTTCGCCCTGAATTGATTTGCATATTGCCGGGAATCAGATTTGGTGGCAAGCATTTGGAATCATTGAAGAAAAATATAAATTGCCATTTGAATTTCTGATTGTCTCATTTTCTAATGTGGTGTTATATAGATCTATGCATTACAACAACTTGGAGGACAGTATATAAATAGTGGAAAACTTGTGATCTATTTGATAATAATAAAAACAATTTGATCTGCCCCCCTTTTTAAATGCAAATAAATCTTTAATGTAGTAGTGTAAACCGGTCTTATTATTCCCATGATAATACATTCCTCATAATGTCCCATGGATGTGTCCACAAAATGGACACGGTCCTGAAACAGGCTCTCAGGACAAGGCCACCCCTCTCACCTTCCCCCTCTGTCTGTAGAGCCAACTGCCCGGACCTACTTCTGCGCGTGTTGACAGCCAGTGCTAATGATTTCAATCAGGAGATTAGGCTCCGCTGAACTGAAACACGGGCATGAAGCAGGGCTCCGCTGTCCGTCTGCACGTGAGCCCAACATGGGACAGAAAAGGCGCTTCATATCAAGATGAATATTTCATATTCCGTCATGTGGGCTGGAGTATTTTTACACTTGGGGGAGCCTCTCTCCAGCCGCTGAAATCTAAATGGAGGTGTTGCATATTTCAGACAAGCATGCAAAAAAAGCTATGCAGGAGGATCTCGGCGATGCCAAATAGGCTCTTGGTTTTGTGTACGTGTGTTTGTTGATATTTATGTCTGTGTTTCAATATGTAAAGCACTTAGTGGAATAAATCTGAATGAAATTGGATAATCACAATGTTTGTGCCTGAAAGACGCCGAATGCACGACTTTTGAGATTAAAAGTCGACCAGAAGGAGCACTAGCCTAGCCCAACCTGATCAAAGCAGGCCAAGAATCACCTCCGTTCTCTGCTTTCTCAGTTAAAAGTTGGTAAAAGTAAGACGAAGTTTAATATTGTTTCTAGTTTTCAGGAGTTTCCGTCAGATGTCTAGATGCATTCAGGACAGGCACTTTCTGCCGCACGATTCACAATGGACTCCCAATCCAGAGATGGACAGAGACAATAGACATAATGGGTTTTTCAACACAAAGAGGCACTCAAGAGATTCAAGATTTTTTATTTGTCACATACATATACATACTTTCATACATATATGCAGTGAAATGTAATGGCGGTAGAACTTCAATATATACTCTACATAACGGTAGATGTTGTGTTCTGGTACTGTACCATATCTTGAAGCAGCATTTAAAAAAATATTTATACTATTTAAAATATAAATATTTTTAATGAAAAATATCTTTACTGTCATCCAAGCATTTATCAAAATGTGTTTTCACATGGATTAATGCTCTGATTGTATTGATCTAAGAACACAGATAGAAACAATGCATGCCGGTCCGCAATAGAGATTTGGTTTTCATTGTACAGCTATGTTTGCATGGTGTATTATCAATCACATTAACTCCTGCCAAAGCAGCTAAGTGCAGGAGACTGAAAGCCCAGGCCCAGGCCCTATCTTAATGAAGGAAGACTGATTGGGAAATAAACCATCTCAGATAGCAATGTGCATCTATCTCGCTGTTCACTGAACTGTGTGTGTGTGTGTGTGTGTGTGTGTGTGTGTGTAGGCTTTCACTGTAATTACACATCCGTCAAGTATGCGTCTCGTATGAGTAAACCCTCTGCCCCTGGCCTCCCCCCTGAGTCTGGCCCAAACCCCACACCCCAACCCAAAGCCCGGCCATACAGAAATGCAGCGGGAGCATTTGAGGATCGGCTTACATCTCTGCTATATAGCCACTTTTTGAGGCTCACGTTGGCCGGTGACCGCGTCACAGACAGTCTCCTAAAAGAGGCCTTTCAGTGGGTCGGAAAACCACTGCTGGTTTGTTTACATTTAGGATGGAAAGGCTTGTCCGTAGGTCCTCTCTTCACACCAGTGGTCCTACCTCGTGAATTGGTTATTTGTATGCATGCAACAATGTCTGATTGAGGGTTTCTTTACTGAGTTTCCAGACATTGGTAAGTTTGTGGCGAGGCAAATGGTGAAAGTTTGGAGGGAGGTGTTCTCGGGGAAAAGAAGCACCCTATGTTGGGGGGAATTGCCTAAATCAGTGCCAATAGGGCTTGACAGTAATAGTAAAATAAATTTTTTCTTGTTTTTACAGTATTTGGTATTTGGTATTTGGAACTGTATTAAGGGAACGCAAATGATACTCTCGTAGTCATTTGTTCTGTTGCCATTGTCCGTCCATGCTGAAACTGCCTCAATGAACTTTCAATTTGGCATTTCAATCATCATGTTCTGCTAATCAGGTGTTCTCACCAGACGCCAGACTCCCCTGAGAGGAGACGTGTTTGAGCACGAAGGATGCAATAATTAAACATCAGAGGGGACAGTTTCATTTTTCTTATTCAAATCCTTTTTAATGTCTACATTTTGATGGGTGGTACATGGTGGGATAGAGTGAAGTCGTCATCAGAAAACACATTTGCTCCTTTTATTTCCCGGCTGAGAGCAGCTGTTCAGGAGTGAATTGGTGGAAGGCTGAATGCCTGATTGGCAGAGACATTGGTCTGGAAGTGTCTGGGGACCTTCCAGAAACAATTGGAAGGATCAAGCAGGGGTTGCTTTGCCGGGCGGCTCGCTAATTCGCTCCTGCTCACGGAACCCAACCCTCACCAACCTAGCCCCCCCCCCCCCAGCCAACCAGGGCTCGGTGCCTTTGTCCTCCCTGGTTTCAGGGTGAGTGTCCACCCCATGTGGCCTCTGCTTCACTGCTCCGTCTTGAAGGAAATCCCCGCCACCCCCTCTTTCCTCTCAGTTTAATTTCCACCGCTTCTTGTTATGCTGTTGGAGTTTGACGCTGTATTTATCCTCTGAGCTACCCAGATGGTCTCCACAGCAAAACCTTGCTTTCATTCATTAACGTGGGGCTGGTTTGAGTCACAGCACAGCTAAAATGGTACAGCTTGGAGCTGTTACGTCATGACGCTTTTAATTTTATTTGGGGAGGTTCGTTAAATGGAGGGGAACAACCAGCTTGCCAGCTTCCTCGTGGTAACAGAGGCATGCACAAGCAGATGCATGCCCTGCAATTTTAATCTTGTAGATCTAAAATCATTGTTTTTGGATTTGTTCCAAGATTTTGTCTGCTATTTCTGTAGCTATTCCTGGAATCAAACTTAATCGCGACTCCCTATTATTAAATGATTGTCCATTGTGTGACAGCCACAGATCTGACCACTGGAAACACCCTACTTTCTGCTTGAAATTAAAATTTTGCATTATTCAGTTTTACTAGTGACTTAGGGTGACCGTGTCATCACTGGTGTTATTTGTCCATGCTGTTATTTTGAAATAATAATACAATTGAATTCAAGTGACCCCACTCTAGTCAGTAACACTGACGGTCAGTAACACTGGTGTGGATGGTATTGTGTAGGTACCAGTGTGATGGGCCTTTTATCCGGCCGGTTGAAGGAAATTCCATATTATTTAGTTTAACTAATCACCATTTAAGAAAGATTTGTTCATTCACTGTTGCACAATAGATTGAGGAAAAGCGCCAGACACAGTCTCCTACCATACTTGACTGTTGCTCTGTTGCAATACAAACTTTGTGAAATATCTTCTGCTTGTTTTTCCAGGAGCTTGCAACCAAAGTATTACTTTGTCTCCAGCAGCCCAAGAATTGAATTGACCCTATCTCTTTAGAATAAGTGAAATCCGTGCTGGGATGGTCCTCCACCCCTTCAGGGTCATCCACCATGGGGCATTTGCCCCTGTCTGGCCCCCCCCCCCCCACCCCCCCCGAGGGTGGTAAGAAGCGGGGGCTTTAAGGTGGGTTGTTTGTGCAGTGTGGGCGCGTAGCGGTTGCAGTCTGTTCCTCGGCCCTCATTAGCCAGCCCTTTGTTACAGTAAGCCATACCTCATGGGGCCCAGATGCAGCATGTCCAGATTAGATCTTGCACCCGCCGGGAGTCTTGAAAAGCCTCCCAACAATCGGACCTAATCCCTCCCCCCCTGCAAGACTCTCCTTTTCTTTCATCCCGTGCTCCCGACTGCACATGTGTAGGGCAGTTGCAAGCTGCATACACACAAATTTTAAAGTGCATATTCAAAACATCACGTAAGGCGCCTTAAGAAATAGTTTTCTTCTCAGGCCTTAGTGCTTTTTTTGTGTTTCTTCTTGTGCTCCTGCGACCCTTTAAGGCTGCAGAGCCAGGGCCTCATTCCTATTGTTATACAAATCAGTTAATCAACTAATAAATCCAAGCTCTACAAACATCAGGGCAAATTAAAGTTAAACAACCCGGTTTCAAGTGTTTGTTTCTCGCCAGAAATCTATGTATATAGTGTCTGCAAGTATTTGTAGATGCTGACGCAACTCACATGTTTATCTTACACATTTTTGGAAATGCATCGCAGGCGTTGCCGCCACCGAGAACAAACTTCTCCCCTCCATCGTCGCCTCTGTAACTCCGTCCAAATGCGCAAATTGGCTTCCCTCACTGACTTGGTGTTTAGCGCACCGCTAATATGGTTTCAGTTTACAAACTCATAAGGGCGTTCGGAAAGCCTCAGACCAGCCTCTAAACCTCTGACAAATTGTCCTTCCCAGTCTTATTTCACCACCACCGCAGTCTGGATGTTGCTGTTGGCTCAGTGTGTGATGTTGCGTGAAGCCACGAGGACATTGGCTGTGTAATCGTTAGGGGGGACAACTTGTAGTAGGTGGGACAAGAGTGGTTCGGAGAGGAATGGCAGCAAACAGAAGTTAGATATTAGGCTCGGCGTGTGCGGGGCAGAAAAAACTGTTGTATGGTTTTATTCATAGGTTTTTGCGCGATCAATATGTATCTTTATATACGAAAAATCATTTTTAAATAGGTTCCTCACCCTTTACTCAAATTATGTGAGAATTTTTTTTACGATTTAGACTAGGAAATTGTACAGGACAACATGGTGATGTTTTCCGAATTTAATTCACCTGATCATTTGACCAGAACAACTTTGTAAGCATTCTATATCCTAACATAACATTCTCTCTCTCCCTCTCTCTCTCTCACTCACAAACAACTCGTGCTTTATCGACATGACAAGATCATAATTATGAATATCTATCTTTATCTATCACTATCTCTCTCTTTATCTTATCTATTCTATCTTTGCTTCCTCTTTCCCTGTTGGCCCTTATCTCTGCGTTGTTTTGGTAAGGCAGTGTTAGCAGGATGACATTTCATAATAAATAGTTGATATACTTGCTGTGTGATGTAATTTCCCCACAAAGAGATGTCATTGTATTGGACATTTTAATGCTTAATAAACAGGTACACTGAATCATCGTAAAAAAAACAAAACCCAATATATTATAATACAGAAAGCTGTTCTATTGTGTGTGTGTGTGTGTGTGTGTGTGTGTGTGTGCTATGTGTGGTGTTTTTTTGTGTCTGCATGGCACCATATCCACTTCCTGGCCGACAGGAATGCTATTCAAGTTTCCACGCCACGCAGCATAATTTTTATCATGTGTTTTGAATTTAAATGAATGTGGTGACATACATGAGGCGGTTTTAAGCTCCCCTTGATAGGCTTGTCTTTTGCTGGTCTGGATAAACATTATCACTCAGATAATAGCCTGGATTTTTTAGTTTGCATGGTAATTTACTGTAATTTGCTACACTGCCTCCGCAAGGTTGCCTGTCTGGCCTTCTTCCCATAATGCATCCTGGTGCCACCTCTTCCCCAACTTAAAGACGCACATGCACCCGACCATCCGCATGATGTAGAAGAAAACGTAATTCATCAGACCAGGCCACCTTCTCCATTGCTCCATGGTCCAGTTCTGACGCTCATGTGTCCATTGTAGGTGCTTTCAGGGGTGGACAGGGGGTCAGCATGGACACTCTGACCGCTCCCATACGCAGCAGGCTGCGATGCACTGTGTGTTATGACACCTTTCTATCACAGAGCATTAACTTTTCACCAATTTGTGCTCTTCTGTGGGATCGAACCCGACCACTTTTGGTAGGTACTTACCACTGCATACCGGGAACATCCCACAAGACCTGTCGTTTTGTAGATGCTCTGACCCAGTCGTCTAGCCGTCACAATTTGGTCCATGTGAAAGTGACTCAGATCCTTACGCTTGCCCATTTTTCCTGCTTCCAACACATCAAATTGAAGAACTGACTGTTCACTTGCTGCCTAATATATACCACCCCTTGACAGATGCCATTGGAACCAGATGATCAATGTTATTCACTTTACCTGTCAGTGGCTGATCGGTGTGTATAACAATATGTACAAGAAAATGATTGTGTGTGTGTGTGTGTGTGTGTGTATATATATATATATATATATATATATATATATAAATATATATATATATATATATATATATATATTTATTTATTTATTATTTTTTTTTTCCAGTGGGGAACAAGATGGCCGACTTCTACAATAGCCAGCCTCAGTTATCTACCCACCCCTTGGAGGCTCCTCTTTATTGTTAGAGAAAAAAGTAAAAATTTTAGCTGGTTAAGCTGTGAAACTAATCAGTTAATTTTAGGGTCCAATCCATCACTCTGGCCAGTGGCAGAACAGGACAGTTTCCTGCCTTACACACTGGCGTCCTTGTGTGTGGCTGCCCAGCCTTGGACTTGCATAGCATACATGTCGGCGATGGCCACATTAAGCTATTTTGGACTTCTTTTCCGTGCGGAACACCACACGCTATATCGGGTCGAGCGAATGTGGTAACAAGATGTTCATAACTGCATGCGGAGAGGGGGAACATTCCACGCCCGGGTTCCTCATGTTGTTTTTACACTCGACGCCACCGTCTCCGGTGACGATATCTAAAGTAGGTATTTTCAATTTTCAGGAATTCGGCTGACCTTCTTATATGAGGCAGCTGTTGATGGGCACAAATTAGCTGCCGTTGGTATTTAACACTTGGTATTTTGGCTGCGGAATGGTCTCCTCAACGTCATCCTATGGGCTTTAATGATCTTGAAATTTCAGTTCATATTTGTCATACGAATAATTGTGATTTAATCGTCTTCTTTGTTCATTTTAGGCCCCTTTTATAGTATAGTAGTATAAAAGTTACACTCAATTTATGAAGAAGTTTGTTTTTGAATGAATGAATGAATGAATGGAAAATGTGTGAAATGGATGAAAAACTGTAAAATATATGACATATAATGCTTCAATGATGAAAGGCTATGACTGAAATATACAGAGAAATGACAGCATCCGATCAAAATAATGTACAGTATTATCGCCATAATTTTCCACCACAGCCTTCAAATAGTTTTCCCCTTTTTTACCTGAAACCCATCACTTCTTGCCGCACGCTTGATTTTATATTTAAAATTTATACCACGTGGAAGCACAGTGGCTCTTTTCTGGCCAAGCATTTGTGTGGGGATTAAATATTATATCATTAGAAGGCTAGATGGAAACTACAAAATTCTACCGATGTGTAAGTGGAGTGTCACAATTTTTCAAAATGATTTCAAGTTGATTTTAGAATATATGGCCAGTTCAAATATCTGCTATCAAATAATAATTTATCATTGTGACAGTTCTAGTCACTCTGTGTAAATTGTTTTAACACTTATTTCCAGAGGAAGGAAGACTAGTGTGGTTCGTGCTGATAAAGTTATTCCCGGGTTATTGATTAGTGGTGTATTTCTTTATTGAACGCACATGTTTGACATTTTCAATAACCAACCATGTAACAACACATAGCAATGCTGTTTTGGAGCTGCCAAAAACTATGTGAGTGGGGGGCGGGGGGGTCGGATTGGGTCGGGGCTGGGTGGGGCGGGTCGTTAGATCTAAACTGTGATGAAATATTAAGCCGACGGCTCGGTCGTGCTTCCTGTGACAGAGCTTTACTAAATGGTATTGGGGCAGAGCCTGTCCCGCTCCAATCCATCCCACCGCTGTACGTACTGCTCCTAAAATGAAGTTACCAGACCTCTGTGAGAGCCTGTTTACCCCCAATCCATTAGATAGGTTCTCTCTGCCGGTCTCCGCATGTCTGCCCTCTTATGTAATGTAACTCAGATGAAGAGAGTGCTGCTGGTCAATGAGTGTTGGAGTTAAGTTTACGTCCACACCGCCACCGCCGTGCTGCTGGGGCCCAGATATTGAATGGCAGCGGGTCAATGTCATAGTAATTTATTAATTGAAGACAAGATGTCACCTGGGATTTTGTAATATAGTGATATATCTTGAACATTGTCTTTTCATAGTTTTAAAGGCTATATTAAAGTAACATAATCCAATTTTCTGAACTTCTTAGACTGATCAAAGGAAAAATGAATCCGTCTTCCTCCTCGGTCATGAGCTTTACTTATGTTCAGTTAGTTCTTGGTGAACTACTATTAGTATTGCCCTGGTGCCTATTAAAGTATCAGTCAATATGTTGCCCGGTGGTACATTGTTTGCTGTTGGCTCCCAGGGTTTTGGTGGCCAGAAACAAAAGTTTGTGGCCAAATAACACATGCATTAATGAACAAAATCACACATACCGGTTGCAGCTGACTGGATGAGCTCATTTTTTAACCTGAAATGCCGATTTGGGTTAAGTTAGTTTTGTTGGATAGATTAGTACTCCAAACTATCCAGTTAATTTGAGAAATGCTAGTTACCACAGACATCGTTGGCCCTAATCGAGTGCATGCAGTCAACTGTTCATGCCTATGTTACGCCGGCCTTACTCATTGGCGTACCTGTGGATTGAACGTTTTTAAGATTTTTTTGACCCATGCTCTGCGACAGACCTCTGTTATCAGGATTATGAGCTGCAGGCAACTCTAGGATCAGTAGGAAGCTGGAGCATTATCTCTCCTTTATAGATATCTCAAAGCCCGCATCTCTCTCTTATCCGTATTAGCGGCACTCAACTTCCTCCGTGCACGAGGAGAGTCATCCCAGCCGTCCCTGGCTCTTGGCACGCCGCCTGTGTCACATTAAAAGCTCTGATGCCGTAGCACTGGAAATGTCTCTCTCTCTCTCTCCCTCTCTCTCTCTCTCTCTCTCTCTCTCCCTCTCTCTCTGATCATACTCAACATGCTGTAACCTCCAACATGTGTCTGCATGTGCACTTGCACTTTTCTGTCTATTTGTGTTTATGATTTATGGAGTGGCGTTGACATGGTCGTGTGTGTGTGTACATGCATGTGTGTATTCCCTATACTGCTATTTACTATTTTTATGTGACTGTCTTCACTGGCCTGCGCGCAACTACTAAAACTTTTAAAGGTTGAAAGAGGAAGAAGTGAGGGAAGAAGAGATGGAGAGGAAGAGAAAGGAACTCATTCACTTTAGTGTGCGTGTGTGTGTGTGTGTGTGTGTGTGTGTGTGTGTGTGTGTGTGTGTGTATGTGTGTGTGTGCGTACAGTGCTTCAGATGGAGGGTGTTTTCGTGCGGTGGGTGGGTGGGTGGGTGGGTGGATGGGTGGGTCGGCCCAGGCTCTCTGCAGTGGAAAAATCATGTGTCTGTGGGACGGCCAGAGGAACAGTTTCTCCACGCTCACAACAGAACAGAACTCAGAGACCTTAGACAGAGAGAGTGAGGAGAGGGAGAGCGAGGGACTGGGACCAAGAGTCTGAAGGAGAATGTTGGATTGAAACTGCTGCAGCAACAGGGAGTACATGGTAGAAAAACGGCGATCTGAAGGGAATTGAAAGTGGAATATACATATACAGTATGTCTATCTTTTACGAGGGATGGACTTCTTGATGCCCTTATCGTGAGCGTTTGTCTGTTCGGTCCTGCCGTTCAGTCCACGCTGCACCCCCAGCCTCTGCGATGCCATGCTGGCCCAGAGGAGTGGGCCGCCTCCAGGCTGCGAGCTTGTTTCCCTGAAGGACCTCCCGGAGCTACGGGACGGAGAGGCGGGCTCCACGCCACCGACGCCGCGGCGCTCCCCCTCTCCCTCACCGACCTCCCCGAGCTCCACAGGCTGCCCCTGGGCTCGGCTGGCCGGCGTGGACGGCTGCCTGTCGGAGCCCTACTGCCTGTGGTTCCAGCTCCTGGCCAGGGCATACTGGGGGGAGGTGGAGCTGGGGCTCACTAACCCTGACCGCAGCGTCTCCTGGGCTCGACTCCGGGAGGCTTCCAGGCAGAACTGCGTCCGTTTGAGGGTAAGGTTGGTTAGCGGCGAGACAGATGCTCTCAGATATGAAACTAGAACTGGATGTCAAGGCAGCGTATGATGGAAGTCCTTTAAGAATACCAGCATGTCTGTGTGCCCTTAAAATGTCTTAATTTGACTTAATTTCAGGGTTACAAATAACAGGAAGAATCTGCAGCAAGGTGACATCACCTCATTTATCTGAATTTGGATTGTTTCCAGAATTTCCAAAATTAAATGGCTCGAATGGGTGAATGGATTGAAGGATGCCATGTTCATTGCAGTTAAGAGCTGACTGTTCCTGGGGATTATTGCATATCTTTCCTGCGAAGAAAGGTCTTGAATTTATTTTCTTCAATCAATTAAATTTTAAGTGGTATGAAGATGTCTGGAATGTGAGCTGGAGGATGCCTGCAGACACCCTGAATACACTCAACTGTCTGAAATGTGCATAGAGCCGATATCAGTGGTCGGCAGTGTTGTATAGGGTTACATAGGAAGCGGGTGTGTATGTGTGTGTTGGGGGGGGGGGGGGTCGGCTGCACTTTGTTGTTCTGTCTGAGGAATTTTGTGTGCGTCATCTCTGTGCACAGCAGTAGGATAGTCCTATTTCACTGACAGATATCGGCTAAAACAAAGACGTGTGTCTGATCCCTGATCTGTGTGTGTGTGTGTGTGTGTGTGTGTGTGTGTGTGTGTGTGTGTGTGTGTGTGTGTGTGTGTGTGTGTGTGTGTCTGTGTGTGTGTGTCTGTGTGTGTGTGTGTGTGTGTGTTGTTGATTAAAGCGGTCCCATATTTTATACTGTTTTTTTTTTTTGCTCAAACTTTCATAAGAAACAGCCATTCAATGTATTTGTGTTATGCATGCGCCCCCTCAGTTCGGTGTTTCTGTTGTTGGTGCTGGGGCCTGCCTCTCCTTGCAAGAATGCTCTGATTAGGCAGAAAGAATTGGTGAGTAGTGAAAGGTGGTCGTGTTGGATTTGGTAAAGTGCCGTAGGCAGTTGCGGTCAGTAAACTGTTGATATGGATCAACATCCACAATGAAAACAAACCAATTGATACATCGGAGAAAAGGAAGTCACTGAAATCCTTGGATTTGCAGTATAACCCACCCAACACAGACAGTTCTATGGATTGAGGTTTAATTTGTTGTTTGGACCCGACGGTCATTTTCAAAGTCTCTCTGGATGCTGAGACGACAACAGTAATCTTCTTTCAGTTCAGGTGATTTAAAATTCTATAACAACCCTAGCCCAAAATTTCTCCTCCAGTTCTTCTCTGTGCAAAATAACAGCCCCGGCCATTTCTGTATTTTAAGCTTCTCCATGTAGGCAGCGTGCTGCACGGCGTCTCCTCGGAATAAAGTCGCTCATTGTAGCGCCTCAGACCAAGGTGCGGGGCGGGGGAATATTTTCCTACAATGGAGGGAGTATGTGTGAGTAATGCTGAGCAGGAATGGCCTGTGGTCAAAGGGAGGGAGAGGAGAGAGGTACTGTTGGAAAAATAAGAGAGAGAGATGGAGAGATAGTCGGATGGAGCGGGAGAGTTTGAGAAAGACTTGCACACAAAGTGAGAGAGAGAGGAGTCAGAGAGAGAGGGGGGGTTGGAGATGGAGAGAGACATATAGAGCAAGAAAGACAGGAGAAAGAAGAGATGGATGAAAGAGATTGCGTGAGAGAGGAAGAGATGGATGGAAAGATGGGGTGAGAGAGGAAGAGATGGAGAGAGAGAGATGGGGTGAGAGAGGAAGAGATGGAGAGAAAGATGGGTGAGAGAGGAATTGATGGAGAAAGCGTGAGAGAGGAAGAGTTGGAGAGAGATACAGAGAGGCGGGGGTGATATATGAATAGATGGGAAGAGAGATGGGGTGAGAGAGAAAGAGTTGGAGAGAGATACAGAGAGGCGGGGGTGATATATGAATAGATGGGAAGAGAGATGGGGTGAGAGAGGAAGAGATGGAGAGAGATATAGGATGAGAGAGGAATAGATGAAGAAAGAGGGTGATAGAGGAAGAGTTGGAGAGAGAGAGAGAGAGAGCACTTACATTTCACTGCATATATGTATGGAAGTATGTATATGTATGTGACAAATAAAAAAATCTTGAATCTTGAGGAGGAGATGGAGAGAGAGAGAAATGGGGTGAGAGGAAGAGATGGGGAACGAGCGATGGTGTGATTGAGGAAGAGATCGAAAGACTATGGTCGTTTCTCAATACCAAGTATGCGAAGTCCGGACTTGTGGACTTGGTAGTTCAGACTTGGCAAGCACGGACTCCCGGGGTCGGGAGGACGCAGGACGGTCATGGTGTGAAATGCATTCTGGGATACTTGGCTGTCCCAAGTCCACACAAGTCACCACGGATGCATCCTCAATAAAATGGGCGGAGCAAGTCCACATCCGGGCATTTGGAGTGGACTTGGCTTGATGCGTACTTTGAATTGGAACAGTACTTGGGCTGCGACTGATGACGTTTCACAAGTCCACAAGAACACAAGTACAGACAAGAACGCAGATTGAGAAAGGCCTAAAGAGAGGGACGGAGGAAGAGATGGCGAGCGGCGGAGAGAGAGAGAGGGCGAGAGAGAGAGAGATGCTTTATTTGTCATGACAACCATTCTTACATTGCCAAAGCATAAAAACAACGATTATAACAGTTATTATGTTACACAACATACGGGGAAAGCCATAATGGAAACAATCATATAATAAATGAATAAGAATCACAATAGTAACACGAAGAATAAACAGAGCAATAACAAGTGAAAAACAGTAATACAAATAGAGAAAAGTCGACAAGACAAAAGAATAAAGTAAAATAAAGGTGAAGTCTCTCTCTCTACCCAGAGGTACCAGTATTCAAATCCAGAGAGATGGCCCCGCCTTGTGCCTCCGCCCTGCGGGCCGCCGCCCCTGCCACGTCGCAGCCACCAGACCCTCGGTACGACCACAAATTAGTCCGTTTTGATGAATATACGCCGTGCGGTGATGCCATGTACCCGGATGGCGGCGGCCTCTCGAACACAATGCAAGAATAAGTTCCACCGCATTTTGTCAAGTCACCCGTTTTGTAAAAAAGAAAAAAACGCCCAAAGCCGTGTTCTTGTACTGATTGCGAGCGGTGGTGATGTGATTTTGTGATGGTTCATTTAATATCACACAAACTGCACCAAAACACTTGAGTGGATAACATCTTACTGGCTTGCTCACACGCAGACATGGAAACATGAAAATCATATAAACACCCGACACTTGATATAAATGAAGACAGTGATTCAGTTATTACATATTACTCATCAGAACATTATTATAACGTCATAATAACACAATGAGATGTTATTACATAAGAAATTCACATTTATGAGCTTATTGCCTAATGTGTTGTAGGGCATAAGCATCGTGGTTTCCTAGGCAACGGAGTCCAAACTTATTACATTTTTCCAAACAAGGGTTTGATTTGGATGATCAGTGCGCTCGAGATTTAAGGAACATTATTATAATCTTTTTTTTATATAGAAAAAATACAAGGTGAATGGATGGATGGAAATTCGACGTATTTTAAGGTGAAAAAGTATATTTTGTGTGTACGTGCGCCGGTGAAGCCAAGCGGCTGTTGCATAACCGCACATTAGAATTTTAAAAACAAACGACCGAAGCTGGATACCTCTCCCCAACTCACTTTCCTCTCTCTCTGTCTCTCTCTCCCTCTCTCTCTCTCTCTCTCTCTCTATCTCCTTTCCTCTCCTCTACCCAAATCACTTTATTCTCTCTCTGTCTCTCTCTCCCTCTCTCTCTCTCTCTCTCTCTCTATCTCCTTTCCTCTCCTCTACCCAAATCACTTTATTCTCTCTCTGTCTCTCTCTCCCTCTCTCTCTCTCTCTCTCTCTCTATCTCCTTTCCTCTCCTCTACCCAAATCACTTTATTCTCTCTCTGTCTCTCTCTCCCTCTCTCTCTCTCTCTCTCTCTCTATCTCCTTTCCTCTCCTCTACCCAAATCACTTTATTCTCTCTCTCACCCTCTTGTTTTCTCTTGCTCTCTCTCTCTTCTCCTCTCCCTCTTCTCTTCCCTATCCTTCTTCTCTTCCCTCCTCCCTTCTCTCTCCTCCTCTTCATCTTCTCTTCCTCCCCTCCCCTCTCTCTGTCGCTCATCTTCCCTCTACCTCTTTTCTTACTCTCTCCTCTTCCCCTCTTCATCTCCACCCCCCCTCTCCTCACCTCTCCTCTCCCTCTCCTCCACTCTACCTCTCCCCTACCTCTTCTGTCCACCTCCCCTCCTCTTCCTCCCTCATCTCCACCTCTCATCCCCCTTTCACTCTCCTCATTACAGGGCATTTGTGTTGTTTTCACCAGCTGTAGAGTTGGGTCCACCCAGTCTCTCTCTCTCTCTCTCTCTCTCTCTCTATATATATATATATATATATATATATATATATATATATATATCTATATATATCTATTAATGTCTCCCTCTCTCGCTCGCTCTCTCTCTCTCTTTTTCTCTCTCTCTCTTTCTCTCTCTCTCTCTTTCTCTGTCTCTCTTTCTCTGTCACTCTCTCTTTTTCTGTCTCTCTCTGTCTCTGTCTCTCTCTCTCTCTCTCTCTCTCTCTCTCTCTCTCTCTCTCTCTCTGTCTCTCTCTCTGAGTTAATGGAGGGTTAAAAACTGAATAACTTTAGAAATGCATCTGTGGTGGTAACAGCCGGGGTGGGGGGTAGTGGGTTGAGCTTCATCTTGTGACCACCAAGGTTTCGGGCGTTCAAACAATGCGGTCACACTTGTTAAACAATAACAAAAGAAAATGCACAAACACCCGACAGCTCAAAATCTTTGAGCTGTATCTTTGGGATGTTTTTCTCTTATATTGCTTTAAAATGTTTCTGTATAGCTGTGTTGTTTTTTTTCCATCGCTTTCAGCCACGGGGTATTTCTGACATTTATCTAACTATGAACAATAAACATTTTTCTGCTTTGCCAACTTGGTGGTTTGGATGTGATGGGGTGGTCTGAGCGGGTTTCATCACCGACATCTCAGTGGGGAATGCAGTGATTTAAGATTCGAGCATTGGAACGACGGCTTAAAAAGAGCCGGACGACTTACGGTGATGGTGCAGAGCAGAGTGCCATTTCTGTTCGTCCTGTGAACCATCTACATATTGGGTGTGGATCTACTACACCTATATGCCCTTTTTTTGTCCCCTAATCTATAGGAAAAGGGGGTCACAAACGCGCTCTGAGGTGACTCATTGTATTTTCTGCTTGGTTACAGTTGCCGTGTGAAACCCAACACGGTGTGAGCACGAGTGTGGAGTGTTTTCCTTATGAACACCCCTGTGTGACAGAGCATTAAACGCTGACCTATGCCGTGTGTTATGCGGGGCTAACCCTAGGCCGCCATGGGAGGGGGAGGTCAGCAGCTGAGTTGTTTTTATTCTGTTGGCCTGAGTAGGTTCAAAGGAATGTCTGATAAGTCTGTCATCGTACAGAAACGCCAGGTTGGCTCCCGTGGCTTTAAATGAGCCGTAAGGGAAACCATATGCGTTGCTACGAAACTCTCGGCCGGTTACGGTGACAAACCTGGGTTCTTCACCTGACCACGGCAAAATCACTGCCAATGATTTATCTCATTGAGGGGGGGGGACTTAAATGTCTTTTTGTTCATCTTCAGCATCTTCAGCCAGCAACTTGGTGGCAAGCGCATTGTCAACACAAATTTCAGGTCCTTTAAATACCCTCCGTGATCAAGCACTGACCCTGTTACTGTAGAGTGGCAAAGCAGCCCTGTGTAAGATTCTCTTGTGCTGCGCCTCTGTCTGTTTACACAGCGAGTAAACAACATTAAATTGCGAAGAATTAAGCGGTTTAACCTCTCTGTGAGCGTATGAGGCTATAGCTCTGGAATCCAATCAAAACACATTTACCATTTGTTAGCACTTGGATTTACTTTGGGGAGCGTGCGGGTGCAGGGTAGAACGCTATCCTTATTCATCGTTATTAATTATCACTTGATTTTCAGTGCTTCGTAAAAAGGGAAGATAGATTGAGGAATGTATTTAAATGTAATGTTTACATCCATGTGTACATAAATACATACATACAGTAGAACACAGTTGCTGCTCCAACTGAACTGCACACATAGTGAACTGATAGTTTGGGGACATATAGGCCTACAGTATACATGAGTCGATATGTTCTAATCAATTGCGCTTCATAAAAGGCATCTAAAAGGCCTCTGTGTCAATAAATCAAGTCACTTTCTCTAGTATTGGAAATGTGGTTTTCTATTCGACATTCTGTCATAGCGATTTTCCGATTTTTGTCGGGTTTCAGAACCATATCAGATATTGGTAGCACAAAGATGTCAATACTGTATGACCATTGGTTTTGGACACAAATCATGCGATAGGTCATTGATTTACAGGAATGTTACAAGGCTAACCCTCGCAGAAATACCCTTCAGGGTGTGCGTGCGGGGCTGGGGGGGGTTAAAGTAGTGAAATCAGCTATCTTGTCCAAACGTCTCAAAGCTCTCGCTGCGCAACATTTCTCCCCATTTACTGAGCTCCTTGGCGACCCGGAGGAAGCAGGGCGTGGCAGTTTGTGGAGCAATGCCTTCATTGATAGTCAGGAAATACTGCAAGTTCTCTAATGTATGTTAAGACTAACATCACAAGACGGGGCTGGGATAATGTCTCTCTGTTCGACCCTGTGATGTGCGTGTGCGTATGTATTTGTGATATGTTGCATAGAGATTCTTGCTTCTCTCAGTTCTAAGACAGTCGGCGCCTAAAGCAAGCTTCTATTCTACTCTGTTGTAGCAGTATTTAAGTACAACTTATCACTTATCATGTGTGTATCTGCTTGGAGAACTTAGTTTAAAGTGTCATCGTGAGTTATTGGTGTACATTAGAAAATGTACCTTTTTTCTCTATCACAGACATCTTGCATGCTTCTATGGGACAAACAGCATTTAAAAAATCACTGTCTGACTTGCTTAATATGACCTTGTACTGGATCTTTAGGATAAGTTCTCAATCAGTGCATCCCTACTCACAAGTAAACAAATTACAATGCAAATCCTGATTAAATGTGTCAATAAAGATGAGAAACCCTAAAATAAACATCCAGTTTAATTATTTATATTTCCCCTCCCATGTCTAACCTGTGTTTGCTTTGCTCCGTCCAGGCCAAGCAGAAGGATGGGCGTGACCAGAGCGAGGCGTCGACCATGGCCTCCCCCGGCGGGGAGGAGGAGCCATTCTCCTGGCCGGGCCCAAAGACGCTCAGTTTGAAACGCACCTCGCAAGGCTTCGGCTTCACGCTCAGGCACTTTATCGTCTACCCGCCTGAGTCTGCCGTGCACTCCTCTCTCAAGGTGGGTTTGGAGTGTCTCAGACGCACGTTACACCATGCAGGCACGGTGACACAGCCGGCATAGGCACCTGACGGCCCTGAACAGGGGGGCGTCCCTCCATTTTTGGCCCTTTCTCAGAGTTTCCTCAATCAACCAGGTGAAGGTTAAGACTATGGGATGCCTAACATTTCTATGTAATACGTGAAACTTGTGAAGCTGTTTTTTACTCTACATAAGGGTTATGACCTTGATGTGACCTTTCGCTCCATTCCCATTTGTATGTGACACAGCTGTCATTTTATGCTTTCAGCGTCATGTAAATTTTATGAATAAAGCACATTTGAAAACGACTAAGTCCAGTATAACTTCAATGAATGGATTAAAATAAAATTCAATTGATAATTAAAAAATAAGAGACATAGGGATAAACACAGCATCAAGGTACAGCAGATCTCAACCAAAATTTTCAGTTTTGCATGTTAAATTTGTCACTAGGTAAATGTTTGATTTCCGAACACAAATTTTGTTTAAATTCTAATTCCCCTGCACCTCAAAAATAACTCAAATGTAGAATACTTATGTCCGCTCAGATGTTCTAATCATCAACTTACCGCTCCTGACCCATAGAGGAGTTGCACACAGTTTCCCTGACTTTATTATCCCACCTGGGAAGCCCGCCAACTGGCCATCAGATAACACCAGCACCAAGCTGGCCTTTTGCATTAATCCTGCCATTCTGGCCATTCCGGATCCTAATAGACACAGAGTGCAGGGCTTTGTTGAAACGGCGTGGCATCACCTACCCTAACGGTAAAACGCAGGTTCATTTTCACGGCAATTCTCTAAAACCGCTCTGGTGTCCACGGTTATTTTCTTTTCTGATACATATTCCTTTGTAAGTGAAAAAAAAACGTTGTTTATTTTTCTCTGAAGTGTGTTTTGACAACCTCTTCGGGTTTAAATAAGGATTTCATATAAAGTGCTCTCCGTCTTATAGCTTTTGGCTGCACTTCTGATAGCTGGATAAGAAACCGTGTCAGGACAGCTTAGATATTTCTGAGATGAAGGGTTTCTCCTCGGAGGTCGTCCCGAGTATCACAATGTACTTTATGCCGAGACGTAATTAACATCGAGGGAGATTGGGGCCTTTCTGCATTTCTATGAAGTGACTGTCGGTAATTCAATCGTAGGAGGGTTTTGCAATGGAATTATATCAAACTGGTATTAGTTAGAGCTCCCTAAGTTCAAGAGTGTAAATGGAAAATGCATACAATATTCTTTAATGACTCCTGGAACTAAAGCTTATTCTAAAGGCTCCTGATGACATGAACCCAAGCACAAAAAATCACAAGCGGCACCCTCAAAACGCAATGTGTGTGAACTGGAAGCTGAGATTGGTCAGGGCCTGAAAAATATAGTATGGAGTCTTAGTGTAAATGAGTGAATATTGAAGGATACTTGCCTCAAGTTTCAATGGGTTGAGATTTCATGCTATTTGCCCATTGACCCAAATGAATTTTCCCAATCCAATGCATGACTTCATACACTTTGAGCGGTCCTGGCCCACCGTTTTCAAAGTGATGCGTCGTTCCCTTGGTAACTCTTGGACCTTAAAGTTCCTGTCGCATCCCACTCCTTGTACTGGTTCCTTCTGTTACGCAACCCTAATCTAGACTGGGAGAGGACAGCTCTAATCCTCATCCTTGTACAGTCACCAAAGTTTATTGTAATTACTTTTTTTTGTGGGGGTGGGGGTAATCAGGGTTTCTGCCGGTTAAGTCTTCAAGAGGGTCAGACCGTCTTAAAGGAAGCCAGAGGAATGTTGGGAGTCTTAAAGGATACCGAACATGCGTGTCACCAAGGGGCTGTGGATTTAATCGAGCGTGTGGATTTTAACCAGTTCTCCGGGGGAAGACAAGGATTTAAGCTTGAGGGAAATTTGGGGGGTGGGGTTGGAAGTGGCTATGAAGTGGCTTTTTCGGTTAACTTCGGGGCTCTTCGGGCGACGCTCCAGATGGTCCCGTCGCACGCCTCCTCTGTGTCATTGGCAACATTTGTTACAATTAGTTTAGCTGTGTTTAATAGCGGCAGACACTCTGCCCCTCCCACCCCGAAAACTCTCTACCTCACCCACCACTGTCAGAACACACACACATGCCGGCTTATTTGTCCCATTTCTCCTGTTATCCTTGTTTGTGAAAAATGAAATTATGGGCGAGGATCATCTGACTTTGTGTTTTTGTGTTTTTCCCTGTATAGGATGAAGACAATGACAGCTGCGGTGAGTAGGGAAAAATATGTTTTCATTTTTTGTTTATATGTTTGTAATGTGAGAAGTCATTTTTGAGAGTCCTCACCAGAGCCATCTGGGGCCTCAGGTTCTACTTTGAAGAGAGGTGAGACAGACAAAAGGCTTCTTACACGGAAACTATTTTGTGTAACGTAGGTGCAATTTATCTGGAAGAGGCCCATTACTCTAATGGATATTCAATTTTCTGGATGTAACTACTTTTCCTAATGGGTGGGTCTCGGTGTCTTTTGGCCTTTTGTCTTTCAACTGGAGTCCGGAGTACTTAATCGGCCATCAGACATGTTGTCTTAGCTCCTGGCTATGAAGATGTGTTTGATGAAAACAGACAGCCATGTAGTCATGCAGATAATCGGGCAGGCAGGTTTGCTAGACAGTTGCGGTTCAGATATGTTCAGCAAATAGTTTTGACGGACGGGCAGACGAGCTAAAAGACAACTTGCCAGACAGGTGGACCATCAGGTGGGAAGGCTGACAAAAATACAACAAGACAGCAGACAAGATGATGGACAGACAGACGGACAGACATGGGATGTTGTTCTCCGATACATGGTGCTCTGCTCTTACTTTCCTTTCCTTGCGACAGTCAGATCTGTACTGTGTGCTCGCACCATGGTGTTTGGTGGAATGGAGCCTCAGTGGTTAGCAGCATTGCCTGACAGCAAGGAGGTTATGGGTTTGAACTTGACTGGGGCTTTTCCTCTGTGGAGTTTGCATGTTCTCCCCGTGTTCACGTGGGTTTTCTCTGGTTGCTCGGGTTTCCTCCCACACCAAAAGACATCAGGTTATTTGGGCTCCCGCCGATGCCCTTGACCACGGCTCCGGCATGAAAGCAGGGAAAACGACCACGCCGGGCTTTATCTGCAGGCATTCCCTCCACGCTGTATACTGCTCAGTTTCATTATACAGGGACGTGGGCAATTTGCACACAAAATCATGTTATAGTCTCGCAGTAAATCTTTTTATTTCACTTAACGTTCATGCAAACTAAACTGTAAACAACAGTTGTGTGCCAGATTTGCTGCGCTCTGTCTCTGAAGTGAAAGTGATCCGATATGCCCATTAAGTAGCCCAAACATACAGGACAATTACAAAACTGGCAACCTTGTCCTGGTATTTACCAGTGTGGGTGAAAACAAAGAAATTGGAATCTGGTTCATACGATGAAAGAAAACATGATGGACCCCCCCCAGGATGCCTGTTCCCTTGTAATCTCACCCATCTACACCTGCGCATGCTGGAGTGTAAAATGCACCGGTTCATGGTGCCGAGTCTGATGTAAAACTGAGATTGGGATAACTGCGTTAGTAACTTCTCCAGTGTTACTCAGGCCTTCTTTCTTTACTTCAACCGCCTTTTTAAGGCTTCACTTCACTTCACAATGAAAACAATGGCCAACTTTGGTTAACTGCATGTCGGGAT
>NC_137206.1:25758205-25803205 GCF_960531495.2 Zeus faber | reverse complement strand
ATAATAATAATAATAATAATAATAATAATAATAATCGTAATGATAGTAATAATAATAATAGTAATAATTAATAGTAATAATAGTAATAATTATAATAGACATAATAATAATAATAGACATAATAATAGACATAATAATAGACATAATAATAATAATAATAATAATAATAATAATAATAATAATAATAGTAGTAATACAGTATATATGGTTGTGTATGTTAGATATCGTGTATTACTGTATTATTTAAATTTTTTCTTTGAAACACACTGGCATTTATCTGTTCATAGTTCTAACTGTTATGTTATACATATTATCATGTTATACCTTCAATGTTATTATTATTACTTTTATATCTGTGTTTTGGGTTAGTTAGGTCAGTTCTGTGTTTACTTATGGTCGTGTCGTTAAAGGCTTGTGGAATCGAATCCTTGGCCATGAGTTCTAATCCAAGCAGGTGGAGGCAGTGAATAGAAAAACGGTCTACGAAGTTCAGAAACGTGTATTACTTTACTGTAACACAGCCTTCAAGGCAACCGTCAACTGCTGCATGACCAGAATCCCAAACCATATCTAGACATTGATAGACGCGCTACAGTATCGACGTTATATCAGTGTCTGTAGGCTGTGAGACTAACTGTTGCCGTAGAAGAGGCAGAGTTAATGCAGCAAGGATGGCTGGGCTCAGCCCTCGGTAGAATAACATTATCCAACCCCAAAACAACAGCAGAGTGGTGGTGGTGGGATTGTTCAGCCCGCACAATACAATACAGCACCACCAGGCCCAGCTGTGCAGCTGGGTGATGGCAGCCAACACCCCCACCCCGTCTTGCCAGAGCAGAGGAGCTCCACCAACGCACTACCTGTCTGCCCTCGCCGCAGACCGGCGCCAGACATGTCAGCGTGGTGTTTGGACGTTGCGGTTTCGCAACACAGATCGGGACACCATCTCATTTTGTTGCAGGATTATCCAGAACGTTTAGGGGGAATATTGGAGGGAGAATGTGCCCTACCCGACCCCCACCCCCCAAACCAAGCATGAAACTTTGAACACCTGGTGCTTCCTGTGGCAGAAAAAAATCAAATGTCGAAAACTGTTCCCAAAACTGGCTCTGTCGTACGTCCATCATGTCATGCTTCTTTTTAGCCGCGTAGAGCCGTTTTACGCCCTCCTCCGGTGCATTCCCAAGGCAGATGTGACCACTTAGCTGTTGTTTCATGTTTTGGAACGCCCCGGTGTCTGCCGGTCAGGAGCACCGATCCGTTGTTTCCGTTTTAATCCGCAAAGGAGTTTACGCATCAGCTAAGACGCTCAGGGGGAACATTAAAATACGTCCCAAAGCTTTCCCACATTTTAATCCCGCTCATCCAGCTGCGGGGCGGGGAGGGCGCTGGCGAGAAACTTCCCCGGAATCCAATTTGTCCCGCGGGAGTTGGAACGTGTCAGGTTTGGGAGAGATGGCGAGAGATAAAGAGAGGTAGAGAGAGAGGCGGATGGATGAATAAACATGTAGAATCCCTTCTTGTTGTTATCCAATGCAGCATTGTAGCCTGTGCAAATCAACGTAACACAAATCGATAAAATGACTCAAACTGAGTTCTGAATGGAATATATTTTGATATGATTAAGATATGCCGGGAGATAGATGGAGAGAACCCCACCTTATCTTCATATTCTATATCTTGCAATTCTGCCGTTGTTTGCCCGAGTCCGGCTCACTACCTTTTGACTTGAGATGACATGTATGTGGTGACAGATTATTGTGGGATGGAGCTACGCGCGGTTGGGGGAACGGTTCTGTGGGTGAAGCGCCGCGGCGACTTGCGTCTCACCCTCGCAGGAGGTTTTTTGTCACACGGGCGCTCCCATTGGCCCGTCGGAGGATGATGATAGCGGGGCCGCCCCAATCGGAACACGTCTGGTGTGAAGGTGAACGGTAACATAGCGCTGCCCTTGAAGATGTTTAGTGTCTGGCCATAGCAACGGGGGCGGCACAAGGAGGGCGCCGTCATTTTGAGGGTTGTGCTGCCTCCTATTGGATGAAACGAGTTCTTGTTTATTCACATGTCCAATGTAGGTTGCGGTCAGAGATTCGTCGTATTGGCTGTTTTCTGTTGATGTTGTGGCTCCTCGGCTTGGATTGGAACAGGGGATAAGCTCATAGGATGAGATCAAAACACAAAACGTCAAAGGCAGTAATCCGTTGCAGCAACCGTTTTAACCACAAGAGGGCGGGCGCCGAATGCATAGAATGTGGAGCAGAAGAGAATAAAGTGGGATCATATTTGTGTGGCGTTGTCTCAAATAATGGCTCAGTGACCCTTCACTGGCATGTGGAGCTTTGTGAGCGTGACATTTTTTTTTTTTGTGTTTATCCTCATGGAAAACCAGAACCTGATGATTGTTATTGTTGTTGTGAGGTGAATGCTGCCTTGTTGTAAATGGCAGAACCTTAAATTGAAAGTTAGAAATGTGATGAGCAAGAGTGGACTGATTTTGAAATCTACAAAAAGTGTCCAAGTTACCAGTTTATTGAGAGAAAAGTTGTTATTCCTGTCAATGGCAGGCAGCCCTTATATCAGTGTTCCCACTGGCTAAGAGCATAGTTCCTGTCAGAATATAGTATTAAGGTCTTGGTGCATGCTTTCCAGCTACAGCACCTCCACTGTGTGTTTTAGTCAGTCTAGGCTCCAATGCCCCAGCGAGATCCCCTCTCTCGTCACAACACCACGCCCAAGCATCCGATCCGAGTTTTCCCAGAGAAGATGGCCATGGTTGGCAAAGATTGAGACGGAGGCAAAAACATGTTTGACAATGGGTGGAACGGCCCTTTAAGCGGAGTGCAGCAGAGAGGGAGGACAACGGTACACACAAGAATAAAGTGTCTCTCTCGCCCCTCTCTCCTTCTCTCAGCCCTCGACACCTCTCTCTCTCCCTCCATTTCTCCATCTCGCCCCTCCATCTCTGCATCTAGCCTCTCTCTCTTTCTCTCTCACTAGCACCTCTCCTTCTCCTCTCCTTCTCCCAGCACTCTACACTTCTCTCTCTCTCCCTCCATTTCTCTCTCTCCCCCCTCTCTCTCTATCTCACTCTCTCTCTGTCCCCTCCCAGCCGTGCAGCATGGCGTCCTCTCGCTCCCTGGCAGATTAACCATAACTCCCTGTGCGTCCTGGTGTCCTGGCGTCCTGCCGCCCTGTCAGCACGCTCTGACCTCTCTGTCCCACAAGGCACTGAGGCTCAGCTCACAGCAGCAGCAACAGCACAGGGGAAATGCTGAAGAATCCAATAGAGTTTTATTGTGTTAAGACTGTATGGTTCTGTAAATTAAAATACCACTAAATTACCATAAATATTGCACAATTCATGATATAGTATATGATGTATTATTTTCATTTTTTTTGTAACCATTTTCACCAGAGGTTTCCAAACTTTTTCATGGCTGCGTGTGTTATTTTCAAATGTTGATGTCCAGTGTTACCAGTGTATCAGTCACTGTTCATTGCATTGGAACTTTTAAAAATCACTCACCTCCAATATCTTCAAATGTCCACTGTAACGATGCCTGTATTGACATTCACTTTATTCCCCACAAAGATGTCTCCCTCATGTCATGTATCCTATAACTACTGTACGGCATAGATTTTTAAATTAAAACATGAAATATTCAGCCCAAATCAACAATGCTGCATTGTTGTGTCCCATGTAGCAGACAATTTATTATCTAACTTATCTAACTCACCAAGTTTAAACAAGGCCTCCTGTTGAAGCTATATATTTTCAGGCAATTATTCTGTCTACATTTTTGGGAGTAATACCATTTATAATGTACTACTGTTACTAGTGCAGTATTATGAGGATAATGTCTGATGTCTTTTGAAAATTATTTAGATAATTCTAGTAAACTGTATATCTGGCTCTGAGAGACTCCTTCTGATCCTCTTCCTGTTCACTCTGACCAATCAACGTCCTCACTCTCTCGTTGCCAGGGAGACAGCGCAATCGTCTGGAGCCAATGGACACCATCTTCGTCAAGCAAGTCAAAGAGGGAGGCCCCGCACACGGAGCTGGACTCTGTACAGGTACGTGTATGGCCTGTGCATTCTGAGACACACACACACACACACACACACACACACACACACACACACACACACACACACACACACACACACACACACACACACACACACACACACACACACAAACAAAAAAGGCGAAATCCACGATTATTTTGCCTGAATAGGGTTGCAATGTTTTGGTGCTATTTTTATATCATATTTGCTTAGAACCAAGACCATGTGACATTTCTAGACTGTGATTATATTATGTTAAACATTAACATTAACTATTGGTTAGGTTAAAGAAATTTGGAAAACGATTCTAAAAATTTGATATCTTTTCTGCAATACCAGGGTGTCTGCATGTCCTTAACCCTTTAAAGACTAAATATAGAAAATAATTTGAAATTTTTTTTTCTACCTTTCAGATGTTATTGTAGGAGCCCTCTGATGCAGAAATGAAAGGGTTTTCAGTTTCATTTTTCAGTTTTAGTAAGTTTTTAGGGAAATTATTTAATATTGCAATGTTGGCCCTAGTTAGGAGCAGAATTTCTGTATTTGTGACACTGCCTTGATATACATCGAGGTCACAGAGCATGCCAGAGATTCCAGTTCTTACCCACACTTTGAACCCCCATGGGTGTGGCTTTCCGTGTGTGTGTGTGTGTGTGTGTGTGTGTGTGTGTGTGTGTGTGTGTGTGTGTGTGTGTGTGTGTGTGTGTGTGTGTGTGTGTGTGTGTGTGTGTGTGTGTGTGTGTGTGTGTGTGTGTGTGTGTGTGTGTGTGTGTGTGTGTGTGTGTGTGTGTGTGTGTGTGTGTGTGTGTGTGTGTGTGTACGTGTGTGTACGTATGTGTACGTATGTATATATATATATCCCCGCCTACGGGAAACCCAGGACCGTTCCTCCGGGCCGTACCCCTCCCAGTCGACGAGGTACTGTAAGCCCCGCCAAAGGCGACACACATCCGACAGGCGCCGGACCGTAGAGGCAGGGTGGTCATCGATGGTTCGGGGGGGTGGCAGTGTCGGGGCAGGAGGGCAAGGGGGCTGGAGGCCACTGGTTTGAGTTGGGAAACGTGAAAGGTAGGATGGACACGAAGGGAGGAGGGGAGACGAAGACGCACAGCACATGGGTTGACAATAGATTCAATAACAAAGGGACCAACATACCGGGGGACGAGTTTGGGGGACTCCACCTTGAGGGTTAGGTCCTTAACCAGAAGCCAAACCTTTTGGCCGGGGGTGTACGTGGTGCCTTGGTCTGGCGACGATTGGCCTGGCGCTGGGACCGGGGGGGCGCTTGGAGCAGGGCTGGTGCCAGGTTCATTGGCAGCAGAGGATGTGGGCCTGGACAGAGGGCACAGATTCTCCGCGTCCTGGGACGGGAATAGAGGGGGCTGGTAGCCTAGGGAGCAGAGAAATGGGTACAGCCCGGTGGACGCGTTGACCAGGGTGTTATGTGCGTACTCGGCAAACGGGAGTTGGCCACTCCAGGAGGAGGGGTTGGCAGCCATAGAGCCAGCGAGCATGGCCTCCATCTCCTGGTTAGCCCGCTCTGTCTGGCCGTTGGTCTTGGTGTGAAAACCAGATGACAGACTGACCTGGGCTCCCAGGGCAGAGTAGAACACACGCCACAACTGGGAGATGCACTGCGGCCCCCTGTCTGAGACTATGTCCGCAGCTTCAACGCCAGGAGCTCCTGATTGCCCACATCGTAGTTCCTTTCAGGAGGAGTGAGCCTTCGGGAAAGGAAAGAGCATGGGTGGAGCTTGCCATCTGTCGAGGAGCGCTGGGACAGCACTGCTCCTACCCCTGTCCGAGGCTTCCACCTCCACCACAGACTGGAGGTTGACGTCTGGCTGGGCTAGGACCGGGGCGGACATGAAACGGCGCTTGAGTTCAGCCAATGCGGCCTCCGCTGCGGGGGTCCATTTAAATGGCTAGGCGGTAGAGGTGAGGGCCGAGAGTTGGGCAGCGATGCGGCTGAAATTCTGGATGAACCATCGGTAAAAGATGGCGAAGCCGAGGAAGTGCTGGAGTTGTCTCCTGTTAGTGGCGGTTGGCCACCGTGCCTCAGCAGCCACCTTACCAGGATCCATCTCCACACTCCCCTGGCCTATAATAAAACCCAAAAGACACTGACGGAACATGGAATACACACTTCTCTGCCATCACATATAACCTGTTCTCCAGGAGGCGCTGCAGGACCTGACTTACGTGTCTCTCGTGCTCCGGTACTGGGAAAAATCAAGATGTCATCCAGATACACAAACACGAACAGATTTAACATAACCCGAAGTACATCATTGATCAACGGCTGGGACACGGCCAGGGCACTGGACGAACCGAAGGGCATGACTAGTTATTCTAAGTGGCCAAGCAGGGTGTTAAACACGGTCTTCCACTCGTCCCCCTTACGAATGCGAACCAGGTGGTACGTGTTGCGGAGGTCGAGTTTAGTGAAATATGTGCACTAAGCAGGGGAACAAAAAACCGAGTCGATCGGGGGCAGGGGATACTTATTTCTAACCGTAATGTTGTCTTGTCCTTCTTCGCCACAAAGAAGAACCCGGCGCCTAGTGGTGAAGACGAGGGGCGGATGATCCCAGCAGCGAGGGAGTCCTGAATATACGCTTCCACGGCCTCCCGCTCAGGCCAGGAGAGGTTATATAACCGGCTACAGGGGAGTCGGGTGCCCGGCAGCAGATCAATAACACAGTCATCGGGGCGATGTGGCAGTAGGGACAGTGCATGCTTTTTGCTAAAAACCTAACCTAGATCCTGATATCGTTCTGGGGCAGAGGACAGGTCTGAGGTTTCAGAGGGAACTGGGGGGGGGGGGAGACTGAGAAAGGGGCAGAGGCGGGACAGAGACAGTGGCTGTGACAGTGGGTTCTCTACGCGGTAATTCTACCGGCGATCCAGTCTAGATGGGGGTTGTGGACCCGGAGCCAGGGGTAACCCAGCATCAGAAGGTTTTGGGGTGAGTTTATTAGGTGGAAAACCATAGACTGCTGGTGGTTTCCCAACAGCAGCAGATCAAGGGGAACTGTCTGGTGCTCTATCCAGATCCAGCTCAGACACATTCCAGTCAGGCCCTTGACCCCCCATAGGTATGGAGAGGGAAACAGGCACATCAGAAACACATATCACATCAGAAACAGTCGTGTCTGTCTCCCCATGCGGACATTACCAAAATATGTAGATATTACCAGATATTGACCAGATGTCTCATCTCATGTCATGGTATCAGTGATATGAGATATATGCCTATTTCCCCAGACACACACACACACACACACACACACACACACACACACACACACACACCCACGCTGTTGCTAATAAACAGTGAATCAAACATCTAACTGCTGGTCTGCCATTCAACCAAGAAGTGCTGTTCGCTGCCAATATTTCTCCAGGTCTGTAGGTTATTCCTCTTCCTCGTACGACACAAGCCAAAACAAGAATGTGAGTTGGAGAATAACAAGCGTCTCCCACGTGGGAGGTCAGACAGAGCCGGGGGGGCTGCTATCGCAAATTTCACCCCGACTTTTTTCTTTTTCTTTGACACCTGTGCTGTCAGCATGCTGGGCATGTTTGTCTGCCATTGCAATCAGGACAGAGTTAGTCTACAAGTGGAGTTCAAGTTCTCAACCTGCTTAAATCATCAAGAACTGCTGCAATGACTCTATCCTGTGGATGACCTGTAGAATGACAAGAGTTTAGACGTTATGGAGAACCACCACCAACTCTTTGGAGAACTATTTATCATGTTTGGATCTATAAACAACTGATCACTACTCCAAGAGGGGGACAATCACCACGGTGAGACACATTAACATAGAAACAAACAACATTTACACAAAAATATGAACATTGGATGACAGCATGTATTGAAAAACAGTGAATTAGGTCCAGGAAAACTGGAACTACAACTGGTCACGTGGCCTCTTCCTGTCCTTATTATGGCAGCAATTGAGGGAGGAAAGGAGAGGAATGCTGGGGTGCACTTGAAGCAGGTGTGTGTGTGTGTGTGTGTGTGTGTGTGTGTGTGTGTGTGTGTGTGTGTGTGTGTGTGTGTGTGTGTGTGTGTGTGTGTGTGTGTGTGTGTGTGTGTGTGTGTGTGTGTGTGTGTGTGTGTGTGTGTGTGTGTGTGTGTGTGTGTGTGTGTGTGTGATGTCCACTGGTGAGTGTACATGACTTATCCCCATTGGCAATGCTGTAGAAGGTCGGTAATATGTTACGGCGCCTCCAAGCAGTGCAAGGGGCCCCGAAGCCCCCCCGAACTCCGCAGCCCTGTGGACATCCTATGGCTGCAGGAAAGACCCGAGAACCCCGCCCTGCGGCCACAGAAGACCTCCGGACCCCCAGAGAAGCCAGAGGGCCGTGGAGCAACCCCCACGCCCAGCCCCGAGGAGCATGACCCAGTCCCAGGGAGCACGAGGAGACCCTGCACCCCAGGGGCGCACACATGCAACCAACCCCCGGGCGCAGGCACAAGACGCAGCCGCCGGCACAGAACCCCGGCCACGGGCGCAAGGCACGGACCGCAGGCCCGGATCCGCAGGCCCCACGGGCGAGCCGGCAGGACCCCCATGCCCACCCACGCCCCGCACAAGGGCGTCTGGTCTGGTCTGGTCGGCTGCCTGGCCATTTCAAACTGTTTTAGAGACAGAAAAGACTGTTTTAAAACATGTTTTTTTTTTTTTTGTTTTCTATCAGCAGGGGTTCGACACCAACAAGGTTTGCAATTCCTCTCGGGTTATGAATTCTTCGCTATTTACGAGACAAGGCTCTTTCAAAGGAAAAGGGACTATTCTGGAGAATTCTGTGTCCCCCAGTTTGATATGATGAAACTAGGATCAATGTGTTAACATGGGAGAGTGAAAGGAAGTAGATCTCCTGATAACTAGTGTCCTTGGAAAATTGAAGGAGTTTATGTTTGACAGAAATAGAATATTTCTTTTTTTCACTCCCTTTCACAAATTATTGCATTGTTAAGACCTTCGATCAATGGATTTTCAACACAGAGCGGGAACCCGAGAAGTCCCTCAAGAGCTTCCATGGGGGTCCCCAGCAAAACAGTTACTAGTTTGATTTTACTGTTATTTCATTTCCAGGATGTGAGGTGTTTGAGGATGTACAATAGTGAATGTTTTGATCCTAGCTTCACTGTCATCTCCCTAACTACAGTAGAGACACTAAATTATGTTTAACAATACAAATTCTCAGATTGGGCTCCCAGAGACAAAATCTTAACAAACAGGGTCCGTGGCCCAATGTGTGTAAAATTGGTCGTTGATATCCCTGGACCCCATGTTTAGAACCACATTTTGCAAGCCGGCAGCCGGCTCCAAAGTGGAAAGTCGAAAACCTGCGTGTGTCATTGCTGCCGAGCCATACAGGAAGCGCTAAGAGGCCTCAACCACACTTCCAAGCTCCCTCTCTCCTTTTATCTGCTCCTTGGGTTCTCCCGGGAGAGGGGAGGGCACCGCTTTTCCACAATTATCCGGTTCCTCTGCTAAACGCTCCTCGGCCGACTTCCTGCAAAGATGACCGTCGGCCCAAAAAACTTGATGGAGTCCATGGAGTGACGCAAAAAGGGACGTTGGATGCCCGACCTCGGCGTTGGACATATTTGTGCTCCCCCTCCGAGCTGCGGATAAACGACATGTCTTCGCCCCGGCCACGCTGGAGACGCTGACCTCAGCGCCGACTGGAAAAACCCTGATGTTGGTCTCTTGATTAAATGGAATTCCAAGCAGCAGCGGCGGCAGCAGCAGCAGCAGCAGCATCATGGCTATGGAGTCATTTGTTGACATTTGTGCGTTGGAGAAATGCAGCCGAATCCTAATGTGCACGCTTCCTCTCCCCAGGGGACCGGATAGTGAAGGTGAATGGTGAGAGCATCATTGGGAGGACCTACTCCCAGGTCATAGCCTTGATCCAGAACAGGTAGGAACCCACTCAACACCACCTTTCTGTGTCATTCACACACACCACATGATTATGCTGAAGAGTATTATTCACGTCGAATTAACATTGTCATAAAGGACAGGATTATTAATAATAATAATAATAATAATAATAATAATAATAATATTAATAATAATAATAATAATAATAATAATACATTGGATTTCTATAGCGCTTTTCCAACCAAGGCCCTACAAAAACATCTCCCCAATTGTTGGGATATTAGTGGTCGTGAGTTAGAATCGCAGTAAGTGTCACTGTTTTCGTGCGTTCAAGTCAACCGCTGTGGCAACTGCTGCAGCCCTCAGAAAAAAATGTGATCCTGTGACTATCCTGTTAAGAAAAAAGGAAAATAAAATGTTTTGCATCATATTAAGTGCTATGTTTTGTTAAACTGCCTTCAATTTGCACTGCAAAAAAAAATGCAATTTAGTTCGTCCTCAGTAGTCTTCATGTTTACATAACTGGAAATAAAAGTCATCATAATGTCAAACAAAACATTGCATATGCAAAGCATGGTTCATCCCCATCTTCAGCATATGCTGCAGAAATTCCTTTGTGGTACAGTGTGAAACGGTGTTTCTGCTTTTTGAATGCTGCAATTGTTTCCCTGTTTGGAATTCTCTCAGTGGTACAGCTGTCAGTGAACAACTGTACTTTACGCAAGATTCGTTTTTAAAAGGGTTAGGGTTGGGAAAAACAAAAACACGGCCCTACGTTAGCTCCTGATGTCCATTGTTCTTAATGAGTCACAGAGCAATGGTGGAACAAAGGAATGGCTACCATTGTAGAAACCCACAAGGGGCAAAAAAAATGCATTTACTTCCTTATTACGACTTAGTTTCACGTCTTTGCCAACCTGTGTTAATCTGATGCACGTCATGTAATTAAGAGACATGCTAATCATCACCATTTCACTATGTACCATGAGTTCCCCTCAATCCAATGTTTTTAGACAGAGAGTCAAGTGCTCAAGCTCTATATGGCTGTCTGTCTCACACACCCGTCTCTCTCGTCCCTTAGCGATGCTTCTCTGGAGCTATGTGTGATGCCAAAGGACGAGGACATTTTGCAGCTGGTAGGCTCATCACTTCTCTTTCTGTGGTTTTAGAAACGCTCTCGTGTGTTGGAACAACACCCCTCTTTGTTCCTTTTCCGTCATGTATGGAGGGGTCTGATAGGTCACGGTGCCACTGAGGGTAATTGAAATCTTTTAAGTTTAAATGTCACAGCGGAATAGAAGCCTTCACTCAATTTGGAGGTGTATCGAGGAGGCTCCGTTTAGATGCTGGAAGGTGTATCTCCCTAATTTGGCAAGCGCTAGGCTAGCTGACTCCCTCTGCAGCCATTCTTGGAGCTCAGACAGTTGGCACGCAGCCCGTTGCCATCTCCTGCGCTGGATGCACGGGGATGCAATCGATATCGTCCTTCTCGTCTGTATCTGGTTAAGATAGACAAAAAGCTAATTTCCCCCAAAACTTTAATAATATACAAAAAAGCTTTAAACACCCAAACAGCCGCCCGCTGCCACGCAGCACACACCAGAACGGAGTCAGATCCCTCTGTGATGCTGAATTCCACGCATAGCTACTGTATTTAGCTCGGCCACAGAAACACGCTTTCGGCGTTTGGGAATGTGTCTTAGTGCTCACGAGGCCAAAGGCTTTTACAGAAGCAATTAGCTGTTTACCCTCAGCCGGAGACGAGTTAAAAATAAAATCTGAACCTTATTTGACAGCCAAGGTTTCTATTTTCCATCAGGGCAGGCTGCCAACAGCCACATTAATGTGTCTGATGTCGTGTGTGATGGATCCCACACCTCAGAAGCAAATTAATACCGATGCAGTATTATCACTGTTTTTCAGTAGAAGTACTTTCATATATACAGTAAGTGTAATTCCCTGATGTATACCTTTAGTTTTAGTTTTTCATTCTATTCATATGGCATGAAATTAATTAAATACAAGATTATTTATTCTTAAATGTATTTCTTTTGTTTAATCGTGTAGTTCTTGAACAGAACTGATGCTACATACAGGGTGTTTTTTAATGCAATTGATACATAAAGTAAGGAGAGTGAAACACACTCTCTAAGCTGAGATTACTTCTAAAATAGTTTGTACAACATATTGTCATTGTGCACAATGTAAGATGTTTTAATGTGAAAGGGTTTAGAGATGAAGACATGATGCTGTGCACCATGTGTTTGTTGTGTATTTTATGTGTATATATGTACTGGACAGAATCCTGCAGAGGTAGTATGGGGATGTGTTTGCATTGTGTGTGTGTGTGTGTATGTGTGTGTGTGTGTGTGTGTGTGTGTGTGTGTGTGTGTGTGTGTGTGTGTGTGGGTGTGGGTGTGGGTGTGTGTGTGTGTGTGTGTGTGTGTGTGTGTGTGTGTGTGTGTGTCACTGAGCAGCTGCAGTCAGCTGACCGCCCTCAGGAAGCATGCTTTTTTCCACAAGAGGTGGAGATTACAAGAGGACAGGGAGGGGGAGAGAGAGCGATAGAGATGGAAGGAGAGAGAGAGGGGTAGGTCAGTGGGAACAGTGCATGTGAACGGTCAGTGTGTTAGGTTAATATCCCGGGTATAACCATGGAAGGGTTTGGCAGAGAGTCGTTGGGAGTGACGGATATGCTGAGTGTGTTGTGAGAGAGAGGGAAAGAGAGCGACAGGGAGAGAGTGAGAGAGAGAGTACAGTATCGAACGCCAAAGTGGCGAGCATCATCCTCCAGTGGAGATAGAGGGCAGATGGAGGGATTAGAGAAGGCAGACACTGGAGACGCTGGGCTTGCACGGGGACAGCTGAGGCTCCTGTTCTCCGCCTCCGTTCTTCCCTCCGCTCCTTCCTGATCTCCTCTTCCCGTTCTGCCGGTGGCCCCCGACGCCTCTGCCCTCGGTCGCCTCTGCCCTCGGTCGCCTCCGTCCTCATCCTCGCGACGGGATGTAATCCTCAGCAGGGGACAGTGCTGCTCTCTGCGTTTTCTTGGTGCTCACTGTTTCTCTTCTCTCTTCTTTCTTTCTCTTTTCTTGCCTTTGTGTAACCTGTGGACGGCAGTTTTCCAGGGATATCACCTCTCTGGTAAGATGGCAAATGACTAACTTCTTCCTTTCTATTTAACATTTCCTTTTGTTTTAATTTTTTTTCCTTTACTATTAATGAATTAACTGCCGCCTTGTTATGTTGCACTTCACGGTTCTGTGCATGATCCCATTTCCCCTCTGGGCATTTTCCCTAAACTCTCCCTGAAGAACAGCCCCGTTCCCACTTTTATGCAACATTCCCCCCATACTGTAGTTGATCACGTAATAGACCGACTTGTTGACGTTGGCTAGGCCCTTTAAGACAAATGATTTAATCTCATGGATGGCGCTGGATGGTATGGATTCCGGTTGATGTTTTTTTGTTGTTGTTTTGGACTGTGTTGGTTTTGGGTATAGTTGTCATTGTGTGATGTCAAAAAAATAAAAATCCAAATGGACAGTTATTTTTATTTGTGTAGAAGAGATTACCAGGGTCCTTAAAATTGCCTTGAATTCAGTTTTACAGATATTAGGCCTTAAAGGTCATGAAATTGTTTTGGATTTAGGAGGTAACGACAAACTTTTTTTGACTGTTTTTATGTATCTATGTATTTAGTCTAAATTAGTCAAGAACCTTCTGCATCAGAGTCAACATTTCTGACCTAAACTTTGCCCTGAAATTATACGTACCGTTGGAAAAATGCTCTTCTAGATAAACCAAAATTACGTACCAAATTGGTGGTAGATTTTTGTAAAAATGCGTTATAGAAAGGCCTTAAAAAGAATGAAATATAACTCCTCTGAAACCTGCTGACACACTAACAAGTATCCATCATTGAGTTAGGTTCTGTATTCTTACACAGTGAAACAAACATTTGGGATCATTTCAATGCTCTTGCTTCCACGTCCAGGAAGCTCTTTTCTTTCTGACTCAGTTGCATTTTTCTATCAATGCAAATATGGAGGGAGGAGCAGCAAGGCAGGCGACGTGCTGCTACTGTGAGCACAGTACAAGCAGAAACCCGACACCTCAGGTGGAGTGCTATCGATTAAAGTCCAACACCGCCATGCTCTCCCTTTCATTTCTTCTTAAAAGCTCACACACACACACACATGCACCGAGGACCAATGACCAAGGCAGTAAGCACCATCAATACCGGAGGAGAAGCCGATCTATTGTTGTTCGGTCGTAATGAACTGCTGTATTGGCGGCCACGGGGGCGATTCCCACACTTGAGCAGGGATTGAGGTTGTTGCTACCGGTTTCCTGAGTGGTTTCCTATCAAGTGGGGTTTCGTTGAGACTCAAGTGACTTAGCGCCTTAGCGTGAGCCATGCTGACAGGGGTAGCGCTGGGTGTCAGCAGCCGGCAGAGGCGGCCACCGCTCTCCCTCTCGTCATGCCTGAGGGTTCGCTTTCCCCAGCCGAAGGTGGGTGAGCCTCCGCCGGCTGTAATCCTTCACCAGTCTTTAAATTCTGGACCTGACAGCTTTCCCTCACCACATTTCATTTTCCCTCTCTACCTCCGGCTTTTTGGTGTCGTCTCACATCTGCTGCTTATTGCTTTAAATTGCACGGTGTCATTCAGCAGACGTTTTGTCCAAAAAGTATTTGGAATCAGTAGTCTAATCGACTGTACATCACAGGTTGTCAACCAATTGTCAGCAATTTTTACGAGTGGAGTCTCTTTGCCTTTTGAGTTGGAGGGACTTGGAAAACTCTTTTTAAATGATTACCTCAGAACAAGAGAAATACGTAAGTGTTTCACTCGTCTTACTGCTGCAGACAGACTGGGTCCGGTTCTCTTGCAGTCCTGTTGGGGAATGTAGTGATAGTGTGTTTGCATTGCAGATAACCTCATCACACTCACACACTCGGCTCACTCAGAGCAGAGCAAATTACATTTATCAGATAAACAGTCTCTCTGGTCGAATCAGCTAGCGGCTAGATCGACGTGCTGGAGAATAACAGCCACATTGAGTCACGATACACAAGATACTTCTTTGTAATAGCAGCGCTGGCATTGCATTTATAGTCTAGACATAATGATATTTAAACAGCATGACTGTTTGTTTGGCAATGGCTAAATGAAAAATGTGGGTTGACTTAAGGTAATGATAAACTATTAAAAGTTCAAACTGAATGCGCAAGATTTTTTTTTTCCTCTGGAAGGGTGATTTTATTGAAGTACTACACTCCCTTAACCTTACTGAGAATTCTGGGTGGTCCCACTACTGTATCTCCTCCTGGTTGGGTGGGATCCCCTTTTGGCGGATTTAATGTGATCTATTTTAGCTCCCTTACTTCTTAGCAGCCCAAGTGACATAATATCTTCTAATCTTTTGCAGGCGTATTCCCAAGATGCATACCTCAAAGGAAATGAGGCATACAGCGGAAATGCCCAGAACATCCCTGAGCCCCCTCCGATATGTTACCCTCGGATAGAGGCTAAGGTTGTGGGCATGGCCCAGGCCCTGGAGCCCTCGGCTGCCAGTGGGTCCGCTCAGGTGCCGGGAAAGCGAGTGGGTGCTGCAGACATGGGCTATCGTGTAGAGATCCCTGTGCCCCCATCTCCCCCTCCTCCCCAGCTACCATCCAAGACCCAGACGGTGGTGTGCGTATGCAATGAGAGCACAAGGACAGTCGGGGTGTCCCCCGACCCGGTTCAAAGGGGATCTCACACAGTGCGGGCAGGACCCAGCCACAGAACAGAAGAGAATCGGTACGTGCCCCCCCCAGACCCAGGCTCAGCCAGAGCCAGACCACTGGCGGCCTCAGTACCTCCTGGGGGGTCCCAGCTGCAGGGCACCCCAACCCATTCTGCAGAACCTTCAGTTTACACCAACTCCAGACCCACTCCGGTCTACACTAACTCCTTATCCCCGTCCTTACGAACTCCACCCACCTCAGCCCCACCCGAGGTCTTTTCGCCTGCCGTCTCACCCAGCAACAACCACTACTCTCCCTCCCCCACTGGCCCGTCCTCCCCGCACCAAAACATTGACTGGCGGAATTACACCACCTACAAGGATTACATCGACGCCAAGCGGTTGCACACTTACGGTTGCCGCACCATCCAGGAGAGATTGGACAGCTTGCGTGCTGCCTCCAATGGCAACTCTGCCTACTCCCAACAGGTCACGCCCCCTCCACCCAATGCTGCCCAGCGGGGACAGTCACTGATCTCCCAGGTCAGACGGAGAAGCACCTCCCACGACCGAGGGGTGGGTGCAGGTTACCAGAGCCCCTCGGTCTTAACACCATTACGCAGCGCTTCCCAGGAAAGACTTGGTGGAGGTGGGGCAGCAGGGGAGAGGTCAGTCCCCACCAGGAACTGGCCTCGGAGCGCCTCCCAGGACGCCCTTCACTCCAGCACACCCACGGGGGTGGGCAAACCCCGCGCGCAATCCTGTGACTACCTGGGTCGTCAGCCTGAGGAGCCGGGGGGCAGCGCCTCTGTGGACAGGCTGGGGTGTAGCCATACTGATATGGAGGATCGGCTGCTTAGCCGGGGAGAAAAGGCGCAATCCAGCAGGCAGGGGGCAGCGCTGAGAGCACTACCTCAGACTTACAGGACCCTGGCTGGGCAGCACACAGAGGGACAAGAAGGGGGCTTCTCCAACTTGCCCCTCGCTGCTCCAGTGTTTACGAAAGGTACGATGGACCCTGCACTTCCCTCTAGGACGGACAGTCTTGCTAGCAGGCCCTCACGTTTGCCTGTCAAAAGCTCTATATCTGACCCATCGCCCATCTTATCCTCTGCCAACTTCACGGACCAAAGAGCCGTTGTCACAGGCAACCATTTAAGCTACGCATTGCCTTTGCAGCATCTGCAGCTTAGGGTGCGCGCTGACAGTCTGAAGTTGGATAGCAGGCACGAGGTCGGGCTGGTGGCCAGGTCATCTTCCTGTTCTGGCTCTGCATCTAAACTGCCTGGTCAGAGACCTCTGCAAGGCGGAGCAGCCTCTTCTCCCTCTAGTAACGGCACCGATGCCCTGAGGCCGCACATCAAAGAGAACTTCACCACTAGTTCCCACTCCATCCCCTCTGTACGGACCAATGGCGGGGCGGCAGAGGGCGTCGAGGGTCCAGATGCCACGGTTGTGGTCCTGAGAAGGGACAAAAGCTGCGCACCCCTGCCCATCCGCCACCCTTCCTACATCCTAGCCGTGAACGACAATGTGGGCCTGACTGCTCGCTCCAAGTCGCTTTCTGGAGCTGGGAAGCAGACCTATCTGCCCGCGGACCCCCGCAGGGAGTTGTCCATCAGGGGACTGGGAGAGACGCAGCAGGCCTCCGGCTCAAACGACCTGGGTGACTCCTTGGACTCCATCCCTTTCATAGGTGAGTCATGTCCAAATTGTTATTGCTGCATGTTGGAACCCTATTAGCCCTACACTGTATGCATAGTACAGTATGGGTGTATTCATTGTTTGGCCATCAGTCAAATAAAGAGGACAGGTCATTCAGAGTTTCAGAGTCATTCTGAGCTTAAGGGTATAATATCTACAGAAAAAGCTACAGAACTGTTTTATGAAGTGTTGTTTTTTTTCGTTTGTGTGCAGTAGGCGTGATGAAGGCATTCAAAGTGGAGGTGGGATTGCATCAAGGATCAGCTCTGAGCCCTTTCTTGTTTGCAATGGTGATGCAAAAGACAGGTTAACAGATGAAATCAGGCAGGAGCCTCCGTGGACTATGATGTTCGCGGATGACATTGTGATCTGTAGCAAGAGTAGGGAGCAGGTTGAGGAGAGCCTGGAGAAGTGGAGGCATGCATTAAGAGAGAAGAGGAATAAAAGTCAGCAGGAGTAAGACAGAATACATGTGCCTGAATGGGAGGGAGGGCGGCAAAAAGCTGAGAATGCAAGGAGTGGAGGTGGAGAAGGCAGATGAGTTCAAGTACTTGGGGTTGACCATCTAAAGCAGCGGATAGTGCGGGAGAGGTGAAGAAGAGAGTACAGGCAGGGTGGAGGGAAAGGTCTACAGGACGATCGTGAGACCAGCTATGTTGTACGGTTTAGAGGCGGTGGCACTGACAAAAAGGCAGGTGGCTGAACTGGAGGTGGCAGAGTTGAGGATGTTGGGATTTTCATTGGGAGTGACAAGGATGGACAGGAATAAGAATGAGTACATTGGAGGGACAGCTCAGGTTGGACAGTTTGGTGACAAAGTGAGAGAGGCCAGATTGAGATGGTTTGGACACATGTACAGGAGAGATGAGTTACATTGGGAGAAGGATGCTGAGGATGGAGCTGCCACGCAAGAGGAAAAGAGGAAGGCCAAAGAGAAGGTTTATGGATGTGGTGAGGGAGGACATGCAGGCGGTTGGTGTAAGGGAGGAAGATGCGCAGAACAGAAGGTATTGGAGGCAGATGATCCGCTGTGGCGACCCCTAACGGGGGCAGCTGAAAGAAGTTTTTTTTCTTTTTGTTTGCTTACGAAGACCTACTTTGATAGTGAACAATGCAGGCTGAGACATCCAATGCTGGACTGTAAATGGAGGAGGAAGTAGGTTATTAAAAAGGGAAGTGCCATTCAGAACTCGATGATATCATCGAAGCCATAATGAGGGGACTGTGTGTGACACCATTTCACCAAAACCCATGGGCATACATACACACACAAATTGACATCATCCTCCGTATTTGTTCCCCTCTCCCTGTTAAATGACTCATGTATCCTGCAGTGGTGTACTATGGGGGATATCTAAGAATGCCCTTCTTTAAATCAACTGTGACATAACCCAAAAAAAAGTAAAACATGATTAATGTGTTGTGTCCTACTGGCATGGTTTAGTCTGACTGGCTGATTTTGTATGACAGTGTTACGGTGTCACAATGCTGTCACAGTGCTATGATGTCACAGTGCCGATTGGGAGGGGTAATCAGTCTCAGTTAGGTCCCACCGCACTGTACCCTAAAAAGAAATGAGGTGAGATGTCTGACAGCTGCTATGCATTATCTGCCAGAACTGAACTGCTCCCCAGCGTCCCCAGGGCATGTTTGTTAGTGTTTTTGCAAACAAGGTCTTTTTAATTTGACTTAAACGGAGGCTGTTCTTGTCGTCAGGGTGTCTTATGTTACATGTACACTACGTGTACCTTGTGTCTTGAACCCGAGCCAAAGATCCGTCTGGACAAGCCTGAACTTGACCTGTCCGTCATCTCCCGTGGTTCATCACCAACCAGTCAGAAGAGAGTCCCAGACTCCGCAGGATTCATTGTATCATCTTTCATCCAAAATCGCTGTAACTATCGCTGTATTTGAAGGTTCAAAACATAAAATCAATACAAAAAAATAGTGTTTTATTTTGTGCTTTACCAAAAGGGGGAAGGTGATAGAGCAGCCATTGCCAAACTTAAGAATGCTGCGGCCCAGTTTGAAATGTGGAAACCAAACCTTTAATCACAACTCTGATAGACACACGGGACTAAGATGAAGTATTTCTCTACATATCTTTTATTTCATAAACAGAACAATTCTTTGTGAACGTGGGCCTACAGCAATGCGATGCAAATTAATAATCCATCCACATACGCGTAACAATTTGTAAAGCAACAAAGGTAAAAAAATAGGTTAAATGAAAAATACACGTAAATTAGTCCCATGTCCTTTATGGTAATTTCAAACTTATTTACAAAATTGAAAACGTTTTATTCATTCATTGAAAATGACCTCATGGCCCACAGGCAGCAGCTTCACGGCCCCGCTGGGCCGTGGCCCACACTTTGGGAAACACTTTTTTTTTTTGTCTTTTTGGAAACTGTCTCAAATTATACAAACTATTCATTAAATCCTTCAAATGTACAATGTTCTATCGCAGATAAGAAACGAGGTGAGATGTCTGACACCACGTGACACCACGTGGGGGCTGCGTGGTGTCACTCGATATCTATATGTGGTCGCAAGAAATTCCTCAGATGATTTGATTAATTTCATATTTAATCAAAAAAAACTGTTAAATAGGTTTCAAATATTGCTGTTTAGATATTGCCGTTGCTAGAATGTTGAGCCCTATAAACGGGGTTTTTTGGTCAACCAAAAAAAGGTTCAGAATGCCTGTTCTATTGGCTTCCAAATACGATACAGACCATTTTCAATGTGTTTCCAGTTTCAGCTCATCCCCAGGCAGAAATTTAGCAATCGTTATTTATCATTGCAATTATTTATTGTGAAACAATAATGCGCAGGTTGTTAAATCCCTTGTGACGGTAATTAGGAGGCTACACACAGAATCCCAGTTTAGACAAATAACTTTACACACACTCGTCCCTATGCAACCTCAGGCAATTAGCAAATAAATAATTATTTTGTGCTATTTCAGTAGTCTCCCCTAACCACCAAAAAGAAAATACATCTATTCCCACTTAATTTCAGTTTGGGCCAATTTTTAATTACAGAAAACAGCAGTAAAATGGGTCTACTGTGTGTGGAAACACAACTAACGTAAAATCCAAATCTCCAAATATGATGCATTGTCCGGCGCTGACCACCGTTTTTCCCCCTGCGTGTGTTGTGTCGGTATCGAACAAATTTGATAAAGAGTGGAATAACTGCCAACGCGTCAAACAGATAACACTGCGCCCTATCCAAGTCCAAAACGTTTCCCAGAATCCGTCCTTCCACGTCGGCCACCTCAAATAATGGCGACAAATTAAAGGATAAACATCCACCCTGCGCGCTGGAAAGGGCTGTTTGCAGTTTGGATCGACTTGGTGGTGAAATAACGCCGAGCCGTGTTAGATCGACCCTGGGCAGGATAAACCGTCACTGTACGTGTCGGACATCTCTGTTGGTGGCGTGTGTGAGTGCGCGCGTGCATCTGTGTGTGTGCGCATCTGTGTGTGTGCATCTGCTTTCCCAGAAACAAATTTAGAGATGTACAAATAAATGGAATAGGCAGCGTGTGGCTTGGCAGCGGAGAGGTATGCAGCGTCATGGGAGCGCTCTGTGAGGTTTCGGTGGGTTTTTTTGTTCAGAGGGAGGGGGCAGGGGGTGTTTTGGGGGGGGTTGGAGGTGTTGGGACCTCTGCTCTGGAAGCGGCAGATCAGATTTTTCGTGTTAAGACGGCCCCTTATTTGTCTGGATGCTTGGGCATTGGCAGGAACGGTGGAGATGTGTTCTGTGTGGTTTTCTCACTTGGTGTTGCAACGTTCACCGCGTGCTGCTCTACAAACTGTTTTCTAGATTAAGGCATTCTGGGAACTGACTGAAGTAGACCTAATGTAATTTATTTTGAGTAAGGAGCGCTGGGTACACTGATGAAACCCTTGAAACCGCAGAATTCTATCTTTAACCCCATTTTGACGTCAGGTCAAATGTGTTTTTGGGAACACTGTGTTTCCTGCGCTTCTATATTTACGCTTGTATTAAATCGGAGAACCTCCACACTGGGAACTCAGTTTGGTTTAATAAACCTTCTTTTGAAAGGTTTGAAAGGTTTGCCTTTAGGGTGTCACATCCCTGACGCTGCATGATATGAAAGGTAGTGACAGACACTTGCCTCGCTGTGAATGATGTGATATTTGTTTTGGTGTTTTGTGTGTGTGCGTGCGTACGTGCGTGTGTGTGTGTGTGTGTGTGTGTGTGTGTGTGTGTGTGTGTGTGTGTGTGTGTGTGTGTGTGTGTGTGTGTGTGTGTGTGTGTGTGTGTGTGTGTCTTTGGTCTCTTCTCCTAATCAGACTGAGATCGCAGCTGAATCGGGCGTTGCCTGATGTGTGGTTCAGGCTGAGATGTCGTGCTGCCTGGCACTGCCATCACTGTCACCACGCGCTGGGCTGAAGGGCGGAGGCTCAGGAAACAAATACAAGATTTAACTTTAATAAAGACAACAATTGCAAAGCTCATAACAAATGGAAATCACCTACATTAGTCAGGCTGAGTGTGTATATTTTGGAAAAACAAACAAAACAAATTAAACAATGGAATTTTTTTACATTAATTTAGCTGTAGACCCCTGGAAGTTCCTTCACGGAACCCTAGGGTGCTATACTGTCCATATTGTACACCCGCAGGAATTCATGCAAAGCTATGTTTTTTTATTTTTTATTTTAAGTTGAACGGAAAAAAAACATACAATGTGCATTTATTAAAATTATATTTAAATTAAATTAATATATTAAATGAATGAACATTTTCCGATCATTCATTACATTACAGGCTCTTTTGTTCAAAGTTAGAGAGGTTTTTTTTTTGTTGTTTTAGGAAAGTACAATGAGACAGTGATCCAGAGATCAGAGAAAAGAGATCCAGTAGGGTCCAGGTGTCGTCTGAAGACTGCGTGGACTCTTTTTGTACAAATGAAAAACATTCTACATGTAATAGCAAAAAATAATAATAATAATAATAGATCATACTTCACACCCATGTTCACCAATGTGTTAAACTTGGGTTGACTCTGAATGAGAGCCTGGATCCCTCGGAATCGCAAAAGTGAGCAGGTGGGTGGGCGTGAGCAAAAGTCGTGAATCCATTCATTCACCGTTATGTCGGTGCAGGAGAAGCCCCCAGGAGTAAGGAGGAGGCTCACTGCATTGTATCATGTTCTGTGTCGTCCTCCACAGACGAGCCATCCAGTCCAAGCGTGGACCTGGATAGCGCCCCCATCCCGGCCTGCGCCGCCATCTCCGGGATGCCCGTCATCACCACCAGCCCCCCCAGCCCCACTGCGCACTCGGCTCTGATTCGCAGACAGCTGTCACATGACCAGGGTAAGGGGCGGCGGTGGTTAACGTCCGCTGCATATAACTACTGGATTTTGTTTTTTGATGGTTTCTTTGGTGTCCCGCAGTTGTGGAGTTGGACTCTGGAACCAGAACAGAGCGGTCCAAGTCCTGCGACGAGGGTCTGGACAACTACAGGGAAGAGAGCAGAGGGTGAGCCGCAAAGTCACACGTTTTAGTCCAAAGTTCACGACGCACAGTACGTGGGATCTGGCTCGGGAAGTGGCGTTTTTCCCTTTTAAAGTATGTTTTTTTATGAACTCATGTTGGTAAAATTTAAAAAAGAAATCCCTCCTGCCGAGTGATTCCTATTTATTTAACATAACTTCCATTTAGCTTTTTTTTTTCTTTCACTATTCCACACAAATGTTCATTAACCTACATGAAAACAGTTACGAAATCAACCCAAGTCAGAAGAAGGAATATCCCACATCGTGCACCCACAGTTCAATGACCTGTATGTTTGGGTAAACTGGCTTCTTGTGTTACTACTACTACTGGTTTTTGCTAATCTCTGAATAATTTGAGCCGGTGTTGGGCTTTCATCACACTGTTTCACCCTGTGGCTTTCTCTATTTTCCTACATGTAAAATATAAAAATTCATTTTTCCTTTTTTTTTTTTTTTTTTTTTTTTTCTGTTTCTTGAAGGAGGTCCTTGATTCCCGGTCTGAAGGGTCTTAGAAAGGTGAGTTTGACTTTCCAGCCACCGCATCATCACTGGTAGACAACCAGATAAGACCGTTTTGGCGTATACATAATAATAATAATAATATGGAAACTAAGAGCAGATAGGGAACAGACGGCGCTTCAGAGTCTGATTCAAATTCAAAGCGATTGCAAAGAGCAGCCCAACTCTTTGGACTTTTCATATTTCATAGGATTATATCAGCTATAATCACATCCCTACCTGAACACACTCTGTGGATGTGTTTCGACTTCTCGTTTCCATCGGGGTGGAATACAAAGAGGTAAATATGAAAGAAAAATAACTCACATGTAATGAACAAAATGTATTTTACAAATGTTGATGAGTTCATTTGATTCAACTAACTTGTGTGATAACATAATAATGATAATAATAATAATAATAATAATAATAATAATAATAATAATAATAATAATAATAATAATCTGTGTTGACTGAGCTCCACCTCTTTGAACAGTTTTTAGTCAAAGATGTAAAATGCTGAACTTAAAATACACTCTGCGGAATGTGAGCGCCCCAAATTGCTGGAACAAAGAACTACTGTCCTTTGCATGAAAAAAAATCTGAGAGTTGTATTTGTCAAATGCTCAACAGTACAGCCAGTGTCATGTTGGCACATCCCAGCGATGCGAAAATAAAGAGAAATAGCGACAAAACCAAGTGCAGCAAGTGACTAAAAATTATATAGAACAATTGAGATAAAACATAATACAAATATTTTAGATGAATTTTAAAGAGTAAGCAGGCTCCGACATGGACTAGAATCAACATTGGAATAACTATTAAAAGATGGCGAGAACTCAGGGAGGCAAAGGACCCAGGTTTGTTTTGATCAGATTTCTCTGGACTAGGGCTCCCCCTAGTGGCAAATGTTGATCATTCTCATACTCAGCTCTGGTCTGTCGGTTTGTTTGCCCCCCCCCCACAGTCTACAGACAGGTCATCGGAGGATTCTGGGTCCAGGAGAGACTCCTCGTCAGACGTTTTCTGTGATGCCACCAAGGAAGGTTTACTGCACTTCAAACAGCTCAACTCCGACAAGGGCAAGGTGAGCGCTGTGAGAGCGAACGGGGGGAGTGCACGCGAAGGAATCTGGACGCCTTACAAAGTGCCTAGAATGGAGAAATCCACCTTGTAGTTCCGCTGCACAATAGTTATAGCGACTAAGTTTTAACCGTCTCGCCCGCCCTTTGTTTACGTTTATTGTTTCTTCCCCTCAAAATGTTTGACAACAGGATAAATCAAATTTCACCCAGATTGATTTCAGGCTAATTTGGTCCTGCGTCCATGATAGCAGATTATTTACATGATTGGACAAACAATTTGCGCCCCAGGGAAATAAACCGAAAAGTCTGAATCTAAGATACATACACACATAGGGTCAGATGGTTACATTGACGTTGACACGGTTTATAAACGGATAAGATCTGCCCGTGTTTTCACAGTGGATCCACTTACGGCTTTGTCATATTTGTTTCAACACTCCAACTCCCTCTGACCGTATTGTGTCTTGAGGGCCTTTACCCCGGTCCCCCGGTCCCCGGGCCGCAACGATGCCAACGAGGCTTTAAGGGTCTTTTTTACACCCAATGCACTTTTTTCTTGTCTTCCACACAAAAAAATGCACGTGATTTTCTTTAAATAAGGGATAAAAAAAATCCTGCACCAAACTTCGTGTCAAGTACAAGCCTTGAAATATTGATATGACATAAAAAAGGTAACAAGAACAATAAAATAATACATGAAAATAGCTTTGTCAGGTTCGGGTGCACAACATTTTTTTTATTACTAATTGTTTATTTATTATTTAGTATTTTATTTTTTTCGGTTTGGTGTGGACAATCCTTAGTAACTTCCTTTGTTGTGTATGCATTCACAAGTTCCTTCTTTTACATTTTGAATTGTTGTATCCGAGGTTTATTGTTTACTTTTTTCTATTTTCTAATTATATAACTTTATTTCTTTATGAACGCCTATTTGTTCCGTTGTGAGTATCGAATCAAACCTAGACAACAAATCATCGGCCTGTTTGTGCATCCCCTTCCCAGCGCGGCGGCGGCGGGATGCGTCCATGGAAGCAGATGTACGCCGTGCTGCGGGGACACTCGCTGTGCCTCTACAAGGACCGGAAGGAGGGCCACGCCCACGCCAGCTGCCAGGCGTTGGACGAGCCGCTGCCCATCAGCGTGCGCGCGTGTCTCATCGACATCTCATACAGCGACACCAAGCGCAAAAACGTGCTGCGGCTCACCACGTCCGACTGCGAGTACCTGTTCCAGGCCGAAGACCGCGAGGACATGCTCTCCTGGATCCGGGTGATCCAGGAGAGCAGCAACCTGGACGAGGAGGTGGGACGCACACACACTCAGCAGTGATGTATCAGCATAGCATTCCTTTAAAAAAAATTCCAATAATTTTATAAATAGTTAGCAATCTTAATATAACATTATTTCTATAGTGCTTACATTAAAAAATATATATATTTCAAATATTATTTTATATATTTTTTTATATTATTGTTATATATTATTATTATTTTTTATTTTATTTTATTTTTGAATTATTATATATATTATTTTCAATTAATTTTTTTACAAGTGTAATACTTTTATAAAAGGGAAAATCTCTTAGGCTTTGCATTAAAACATTTTTTTAATTAAAACTAGAGAATACGGTAAAATTGGTGGCAGCAAAAAAAAACAGCCATTGATTACAATCACAAGGTAAGAAAAACTGGAGCCAAAAGTATCGGAAAAAAAAAAAGCCACAAGCCAGTCGCAAAATGTGTCTTTAAAGGAGACTGTGATGAGGCAACAGACTTAGGATATTCCAGAATTGAGGGGCTCTGAAAGGACCATGCAGGCATAAAACAAGAGTTTTAGCCCATTTACTAGTCAGTACATTTCACATTTTTAGATTTGAAAAATTCAAACGATACAGTGAGAAACCCATGTTAATATCAGATCATGATCCCGCTGACATCTACTGTGACACATGTTTTGGTCATGTAGATATTAGATATTAGATATTATTTGAACATACTACACTGCCCAATAGAAGTAGCATCAGTGGATCCCTGTTGTTTATTATACATCCAAAATGTTACCAAACAGCCCCATGTACAAGTACCATCTTCTTTCAAATATGAGAAGTATAGAAATTTTTTTTCGTTTCAGTTTGGGGGGCGAGACAACACAAAAAATACAACACATTGAAGGAACATAGGCTCCAAGGTGGAGGCACTTTGTTACCGATGGCACCCGGTAGCAGCAGGTCGGGTAAAGATCTCCAACTCCTCTGCCCTGGTGGAGGAGTTGGAGATCATTAAAAAAAATACTGTAATGCAATAAGTTTCGTCCTAAGTCGCTTTAAGTTTGACCCCCCGGTGTGCCCTCCCTTTTTACTTTTTCCTCCCTTCACCCCAGAACGCGGACTTCACCAGCCGCGACCTCATCAGCCAGAAGATTAAGGAGTACAACACATTGATGAGGTAAGCGGGGAGGGAGACGGCGGGTGGAGGGGCTTTTAAACGCAGCTCCAGTCACGGTCGCTCATGGCGTCACCGTCTCTTCCCTCAGCCCGACCGGCGGCAAGGCGGAGGCGTCCCCCAAACCGCCCCGCCAGTCACTGAGCATCCGCCAGACACTGCTCGGGGGGAAAGGGGAGGGCAGAGCCACCAGCCCACACTCCCCCAAAGTTGAGCAGGAGAGGAAGAACATGCACAAAGGTGAGAGGTGGAAGAGGGACTGTAGTTTCTTTTTTTTTTCTTGCAATTTCGGATAATTTTACTGCAAAATGAAACCGATTTTCACAAAAGAAAGGTGCTCTGTGTTGTCAGATGACACCAGCCCACCGAAGGACAAGGGCACGTGGAGGAAGGGAATCCCAGGGCTGATGAGGAAACCCTTCGAGAAGAAAGCGTCCCCTGGAGTCACGTTCGGAGTGCGGCTGGACGACTGCCCCCCTGCGCAGAACAACAGGGTGGGAACCCTTCCTTTGTGAAATGCAGTCACTTTGTTAGAAACACATTCAGCAGTGACAAGTGGAGAAGAATCACAATCCACCTTCTCATTTGTCAGGAAATCCATTTTAACTGAAACCTGGACGAGCGGTGACCTCTTTTGATTTAATGATGATTTAACATCATCATTCCCCATCAGGAAGTTAATTCAGCAGGCATAGGAATCTACTTAGTTAAAGGACCATACCGTCTCAATTTTTAGGTTTTGGAAAATGAGAATATGAGGAGGAACCTTGCTTAAAATATTATCCTCCTAGTGATTATGCATATTTGTTGTGACAGTTGCTTAATTTAGCTGTATTTTTTTCATTTGTTTTAAGTAATGGTGCTCCTGCCTGGAATCAATAAATACAATAAAATACAAATATGTGTTACCTTAGTTGTCAGCGGGACCAAGAGAACATAAGAAAGGTTTCTCACCATACCGAAAAAAGAGACCATATTAAACATGTTAAAATCGCTTTTGGTCCTTTTAAATTAACAAGTTAGTGACTAAAGCAACATAAAATTGTGGCTCAATACACAGTTATAAATCCTTTCAAATGTTGGCAATTTTACAGTGGATTCTGATCACTGCTTCTAAATGGTACCGTTCATGTTTTTGCGTGTCTTTGCAGTTTGTGCCTCTAATCGTGGAGGTGTGCTGCAAGGTGGTGGAGGAGCGCGGGCTGGAGTACACCGGGATCTACAGGGTTCCTGGGAACAATGCCGCCATCTCCAACATGCAGGAGGAGCTGAACAACAAGGGCATGAACGACATCGACATCCTGGACGACGTGAGTCAAAACTCTTATCACGAGCCAGAAAACAAATCCTCGCCTCCCAAGCCATAGTGTCGAGGAACGGGGACATTTTGAGCCTTGTGCTGAGGGTTGACGCGGACCACCCTTTCGGGGCCCCTGGGAGGACTCCTTGTCGTTTTGGGTGTGGGTTGGGGTGTGGGGGGCGGCTGCTGGCCTTTTACTTCTGCGGCGAGGCTTCTCTCTCTTGTCATTCTACAGGGCATCCACAGGACAGAGTTATTGCAGCAGTTCTTGATGATTTAAGAATTAATAGAGAGTTGAATTGCAGGTTGAGAACTTGAACTCCTCTTGCAGACTAACTCTGTCCTGAATGCAATGGCATACAAATACTCTGTGTTGTATGCCCAGCATGCTGACAGCACAGGTTGAAAAAAAAAAAAAAAAAGAAATTTGCCCCCAAAAAAAACACTGCCCATATGACAAATGACTACATATGACAAACCCATTGTTAAATTGGACGTATCTGCATATATGTCTTCATTTGTATTTTCTATGTACTAGTGTTGACGTGAATCAGTTGCCTTTGACAACGGCATCAATAATAGACAGTGGCCATTATTCAGAAATAACTGACTGCTGATATTGACCAATCAGGATAGAGCATAATAATATAAGATAACAATTTGTTAATCCTCTCCTTTGCCAGAAATGGAGGGACCTCAATGTGATCAGCAGTTTGCTGAAATCCTTCTTCAGGAAGCTTCCAGAGCCGCTGTTCACCAACGGTAAGCCGTGTTCTCAGGCTGCCTCCTACTGGGCGGTGCGAGCACAACACCTGTCAAAACATCCACCCGTGTCGCTCGCTCCTCAGATGTTCATCCTTTTATTTTTTCTGTGCAGAAAAGTATGGAGACTTCATTGAGGCCAACAGAACAGAAGATCCTGTGGAACGGCTCAAAGTGCTAAAGAGACTGGTGGGTCCCGTCTGCCGTTCGTGTCGTTATCGAACCTGTGCGTCCTCATGAAGTTGTTAACCGTGACCTCTGTCCCGTCTCTCCCACAGCTTCACCAGCTCCCGGATCATCACTATGAGACGCTCAAGTTCCTCTCGGCTCACCTGAAAACCGTCGCGGACAACTCAGAGAAGAATAAGGTCCAGTCAGTTACAGATAAATAATAAATAATAATAATAAAATAAATAATAAATAAATAATAATAAATAACAGATTGCCCAAATAAGTAGGTGTTCCATGCAGGCTAAAAGCCTGCAGCGACACAGGTTCGAATCCTGCCTGCGGTCCAGTTTTCTCCCCCTCTCTACAGTAAAATGGATCATATTAAACAAAATGTCATTAAATTGAATGTGGACGTGCCTGTTTCAGATGGAGCCCAGGAACTTGGCCATAGTGTTCGGTCCCACTCTGGTGCGGGCATCAGAGGACAACATGACGCACATGGTCACCCACATGCCCGACCAGTACAAGATCGTAGAGACGCTCATTCAGAACGTGAGCGGCCGTCTGGACTCTCTGTAGAGAAATCAGATGAAATGGTAGAACAACACCACTAACCCTGCTGCTCTGCTTCTCCTGCAGTACGACTGGTTTTTCACAGAGGAGGGAAATGGAGAGCCCGTGGTGAGTATAGACATGTTCTCAGGTCTTGATTAAGTGGCGTAGAGTAGATGTCCTCTGGGATTCTATATTGCAACGTAGTAAAATGTTGGCTGCATTCCAGTAAATAAAGACTTTTCTAGTTTTAATCAACACCTGCCTGCTCATAATATGTACACATAACATTATGTCATGTGACGCTTCTGTCCAAAGCCAATTACAATACACTAAGTACATTTGTCAGTGACAGGCAGCTAAACAGTATGTAGAAACAAGCAGTACTAGTAAAGTTAGAGGTTCTTTTGTAATGAAAGTATTAATTAGTTCATTAATATATGTTTTTGTCAATATTACCTTGACTTAACTTGGTTACTACTAAGAACTTCGGTAGCTGTGTAGTTTCACCATGCTGTCAAAAAACTTTGTTATGTTACAAGAACTGTCTTGTAGTGAGCTGTGTTATTCATCACACGTTGGAAATTAATTACTTCATAATTAAAGGTGTAGTGTGTAGAATTTAGAGGCATCTAGCGGTTGCAGATTGCAACCAACTGAATATACCCTTCCCCATGGCGGTGCGACCGGCAGCCTCCGTGGAAGAGGCGGTGGCCGTGAAACTCGTGGGAGGCCCATCTCTAGAGTGATGTTTGATTTGTACGTTCTGGGCTACTGTAGAAACATGGTGGCCTTAGTGAAGCCTACCCACCCATGTACATAAAAATGGCTCGTTCTAAGGTAAAGAAAACATGATTCTTATTTTCATGGGATTATACACTAATTAAAACATACTTGTGAATATTATTTTCTGTCCTCTAAATTCTACACACTGCACCTTTAATATCTGTAGATGCTTAGTCTTAAATTCAAATTGAGGTTAGAATTTCAGGTCTTACTTTCAACATTAACATTACATCACTTCCCTTCATATTTACCTAGAGGAAACCGTTCTAACCGTATAACATTTAACTACCATACCTGCAAGACACCATGTAAATACATTAAAGAAAACCCCCTTAAAGAATCCAACTTATCTGTTAAAAAGGGTATTTCAAAGCACAAAATTGACAATAGGATTCTGTTGAATGATGCTGGAAAGCGGTAATAACTAAACATCACCATCTACCTTCACCATCTCACCTCGCAGGAGGAGAGCGCTGTGGAGTCGCAGCCGCTGCCCAACATCGATCACCTGCTCACCAACATCGGCCGAACGGGGACGTCGCAGGGAGAAGTATCAGGTAACACGCTGCTCCGACGGAGGTCCGCCTTCCTCTGACGCCCCCCAGTTCATCCAGTGATGTCAGGCTCGTGCAGAGAGATTGGAGGAAGGTTCTCCATGGAAAGCCATTTTGGTTTTCCTTGTGGTATTTGTACACAGAAGTTGAGAAAATGTGTATGTATGCTACAATTTGGTAACACTGTGGATATTTTTTCATTATAGGTGTTAAATTTAACTGTGAGCATGTTTTATGATACTATCTGTAAGCACTCACAGCGATTTATTAGGGGTTATGAAGTCAATTTGTGACGCAATTAATCTCTATAGCGACAGATATTGTTTATGCACTTCAACGCCACAGAATCAACTTCTGTCTATAATGCAAATTTTCCTCATTTCATGGAAAACAGTTTCCACTCGTTTGAAATGAGTTGAGGGTGACAATTAACCCCTTTGGCTGTGCTGTGACAGCTGGAGATAAATACAGCTGCAGCTCATAAAGTGTGTTTGCAACTGGTACTTCATTGGAGTGCTATTATCTGTACTGAAATGAAACAGCTGCTAACTCTGGTGACAGCATCATTCACTTTCACTCCATTCTATCTCCACGAGCCTGTGATTAGATCTAACATGTTTTAAAATGACATTGATGGATGATGCCCTGCCTCCTAAACCCGCCATCTTGATGCTTTCGACTGTTGCCGTTGAATAGGAGGGGCCTGTGCAGTTTTCCTGTGCGTCTTCATTTTTTTCTCGAGTGTTTCCCCCTAAAGATCTTTTTAGTGGGAGAGTTGTAAGAATTTAGGATGTTTTAACTTTAACTTTCCACGGCTTACAGGTAGCGGGTTGAATAATTAATATTAAATTGGCACACATTAGAAATTCTCATTTCATGGACAAAATGATTAACAATCAGGAAACAGAAAAGTTAAGTTGTTAAAGATTTCACGGCGCATGCCCCGCCCACTAAGGGAAAACACTGTTTCACCAAAGTTTCTTTGGTGTTAGAAACATTAACCCTTGTCCTTATCCCCCATTATATGACCCCTCAGCCCCTTAATTCCAACTCTGCTACTCGGTTGTGTGTTATTTCTAACTTAACCTCTTCCCCTTCTTAGAGTCGCACTAACTCTGCCTGTTCTTTCCCAAAGAAGACCAAACAACATAAAAAAAGCAAATGTGTTTAAAGCCACTTGTGATTCCTCTGTCTGTAGTGAGGCTCTGTCGGGTGTCCTAGAAGCTTTCCCCCTCTCCCGCATTCACACATACTGATCTTGACACAGGCCAAGTGGGCGGAGCCTATCACACCGTGATGTCACTGATGGACTCGATAATGTCCGTGATGGACAGCTGGGACTGTAGGCGGAAGGAGGACTGTTGCCCACAGTGTAGCTGCCTTGTCTGCAGGAACCCGCAGCTTTTTTAAAAAGCGAGGAAACCAAAAAAATAAACAAACACATCCGAGGGCGACGGAAATAACAATTAATCAAGGACGGCAAAAAAAAAATGGCAGAGCAGCTACGTGGTACTGCAAAGTGTCCGGTGGTGGTGTGGGTGTTTCTACCGTAGTACACACAAACCCAGAGCGGTGCTACTGTCTGAAAGGCTCTTCGCTGTCTCTCCTCACTGTCTTGCAAGCTTTCCAACAGGAGAGATAGCATGGTATGGACCCAGCCCCGAGGCTGCTACCTCACCAGTCACTGTGCACTCTACTGTTGTGTCATCTGTCTCTAAGGGGCGTGTAGGGGGGCTCGGCTTTGGCCTAAAAGTAATTTAAAAAGTGGGAAATTAGTGCTGGGCGATATGGTCTAAAAATGGATGGTGTTTTTGCTGTATGACAGTTTAAGGTGCATGCTGCGTCCAGAATGGTATACTTGCCCACTATTTAGCAGAGGTGGAAAATCCAGGTTCAGATAGTTAAATTCCACTCCGGGATTTTGACTCGACCGTATGGATTTGCTTATTAGTCTTAACCAAATCCCTAGAGATCCAACTGAGTGAAATCAGCTGCTCCAGTGCAACCACAGTCAAACGCAGTTCACCATTTTGAATGCAGCCCGAGACCCATTTGGACAGGTTTAAAACCTGGGTTTCTTCGCAATAATTAATCACGTATCGCGCAGCACTAGTTGAAATGAACGGCGATTCATGTGCAGAGAAGAATCTAAGCAGCAGCAGTGGATTGAATGTAACTGTCTTTGTTCCCCGTGCTGACATTCTCTCTCCCATGTAGCGTCCTCTCTTTTCATAGTAGCATAGTAGCCCCTCTGGGACTCCCCTGTCACCTCCGCTCTTTTGGTTTGCTCCATAGGCGTCTGACGTCATCATCACCACGTGTCAGTGTTGTCACACATTCACCGTCTGGTCCTCAGTTGAAGTCATTATTTGTCTCTCAGTGCTTTACTGTGTTTACTTTAAGACATTAGGATATTGTTTTTTATCGACTAGAGCAGGGGTATGCAAACTGTGGTCTGCTGCCCTCTGGGGGTACCAAAAGGGGCCTGCAGCCAAGTCGTTTTACATAAGATTTTTTTTTCCCACAAAATATATTTAGTCAATTTCACTAATGTTGGAAGTGGGACTTGCCACTCTTTTCAGTTAAAGTGAAATGCAAAACCACACTGCAGTATATCATAGGATATCAAGTATATATATATTTGCCATTGCCATTAATGTTTGGGAACCCCTGGACTATACATAAACCTCTTCAGTCAATTAGTTTGTGTAGGGTAAGATTTCCTCTTAACTTACTATTTCCAAGTCAAGCGCTTTGCATGGCACGTTACCTGTCCGTTGTTGTTTGGTTGTTCATCACACAGCGCACTGAATTTTAATGCCCATTGTCAGCGGTACACTCCTGAGAAAGAAAAGGAAAATACATTCAATTAAAAAAGGTTGATTTAATGTCAGAGTTGGGAAAGAACGCTCACGACCACACTGAGCGGGCGTGGATCACAGCTCATTGTTCAGCATGGCCTGTTGTCCGTCCATCCGTCCTGCTCCGTGTTCCAGCTCTCACTAACATGTCTGAACTCTCTCTCATCCTCCCTTATATTTCACCCTTTCCATCCATTTTCTCACGCCTCACCCCCAAGGTGTTTGTGATGGTCTGTGTCTTTGTTCGTTAAGTCGAGACTTATTTTTTCCACTTCTCTCCGTTTCCTGCAGATTCACCGACTAGTGACTCGGCCAGATCTAAGGTGAGTTTGAAGCGTCATTCAAACCTCTCTGGGCTTTGCTAGGGTAAGACACTAGGAAATAGGAGGTAGGTGACCAGCGTTAAGGCCTCCGCAGGTCAAGGGTAGCACCACCATGCAGCTGCAGAGATGCCAGAGAAAGGTGCGGCCACGTTCAGTTTGTCAACGCTGGCTCAACATGATTAGCAGCCTTCCATCTCAAAGATCAGATACACCTTTGGAGGAGTTTAGATGGGTCTGTTGGATGTCCAGCTGAGCAACGCATTGAACTCGACTCTTCATCCCCAACAAGCAGATATTCTGCAGCTTGAATCACAGTTTGATCGCAGAAGTCAGTGGCCTTTTATCATTGCATCTGAACCACGGCAACATCCACAGGGCTGCTTCAACGCATGCTCCCGCTTGTGCTGCAAGCTTGAAGCTTGGCATGGATACACAACTGTTCTCTGTGCTGCAAGCTTGAAGCTTGGCATGGATACACAACTGTTCTCCGTGTTAATGATGCCCCTAACGATGAATCTCTGTCCACTTCTCTGGTTTGTGGAGCTTCAGAGGAAGGAGCGCGATGCCGAGTGGAGTTTTCAGGCAGGGGTGATAGGGTTCGTCTGTTTGCTCGCCTCGATCATCAACTGCAGAGATAATGTTGTTTTGTCTTCCTCTCTCTCTCTCTCGCTCTCTCTCTCTCGCTCCCCCCATGTCTTTCCCCTCAGGGCTCCTGGGGCTCAGGGAAGGACCAGTGCAGCCGAGAGCTCCTGGTCTCCTCCATCTTTGCTGCAGCCAGCCGCAAACGAAAGAAGTCAAAGGAGAAACCACAGCCTAGTAGCTCGGATGACGACCTGGACGCCATCTTCCCAAAGATGGAACTCCCTGGCCAGAAGCTGAGCCCCCATGGCCCTCAGCCGACCGGGTCCAGTGCTAACACAAAGGAACCGATCCAGGTGGAGGTGAGGAAAGAGAATGGGAGGACTGGAGACCTGATGCTCAAAGCCAAAAAAGAACACCGGCATTCGTTCCTTCTGAAGGACAAGACGCCACCCCGACAGCCGTCCCCGTCCCCTTCCCCAAAACCCTTGGGCTCCAGTCACCAAACAGCCTCCTCAGGGAAGTCCTCCCTGTCAGACCCTGTCTCCCAGCTGGATGAGAGCACCTCAGACCTCGGGACAATGAGCTCCGGCGCATCAGTGCAGAGGTCGCGGCCTAAGAAGTGGACTTTGGGAGCCGACTTGCCTGCAGTGGGGGTGGGGACGGCGGCCGGTGCGTCCGCAGGCGCGGAGGTGAGCTCCATCACCTCCGACTACTCCACCACATCTTCCATCACCTTCCTAACGGGGGCGGAGTCGAGTGTGCTCAGCCCTGAGCCGCAGGGTGGGGAGGAGGCGGACGACGAGCGCAGCGAGCTCATCAGCGAGGGGCGGCCTATGGAGACTGACAGCGAGAGCGACTTCCCGGTATTCGCCCCGCAGGGCGGCAGCAGCCAGTCCACGCCCCACCCCGAGACCATCCGGGGGGCTCGGGAAAAGGCAGAGCTGACAACTGAGGGCGACGCTCTTCCGAGGCTGGAGGCGCGGCGCCTCTTTCCGTGCCATCGTCTCATCGAGTGCGACACGCTATCCCGGAGACGCTCCCTGAGGCAGAAGACTGACAGCGAGTCGTCGATGGAGGCTGTGTCCGGCAGCGGCGAGAGTAGGGCGGAGTCGTCCACACGGCTATCCCGGGTGCTGGAGGTGATGAAGAAGGGCCGGTCCACCGGCAGCCTGAGCTCCTCGTCCCGCAGCGAGCCAGAACGGGCCGAGCCCGCCTGGCGCCTCAAGATCACGGAGAGGCTTAAGCTCCGGCTGAGACCGTCCGCCGACGACATGTTCGGCCTGGGCACGCAGAAGAGCCGCGCCCCTGACGCCCGCAGCAAAAAGAAGAGCATCCGCCGGCGGCACACCATGGGAGGGCAAAGGGACTTTGCTGAGCTGGCGGTCATCAACGACTGGAGGGAGCAGGGTGGGGTGGACCAGGCAGCCGAGTTGTCAGCCATGGACCGCCTGAAGCCCAGATGCTCCTCTCAGGACTTGTCCATCCGGGACTGGATCTCCAGGGAGCGCTGCCGGGCGGGGGGCTCCGAGGTCAGCATGCCGGTCGCCCCAAGAGCTCTCCCCGATGATGACCCGCTAGACGCCCAGGACCCGCCCTCCCAGAGACCCTCTCCCTCAGCCTCCCCGGGGCCGCAGCCCACAGCCGAGCGGGTCAACGGGAATGGACTGCCGAGCAAGAACAAAGCAAACCTGGTGGCCGACGCTCACCCACACAAACTGTCCGGCGCGCAGGTGGTCCGGTCGCGGTTCTACCAGTATCTGTGACGCAGAGCTGGGTGTGCACGTGTGTTTGGGTGCCTGTGAGAGATGAGAGATTGCCTGTGTGAACATACGTATGTTGGTATTTTAGCGGAGATTACTGCACAATATTTTTTCTACAAAGTATATATAAGTATATATACTGTATGTATCTGTTGTATATACTCTGTATAGGCATATATGGATTGTTACTGGAGTAAAAGGAAAGAAGCAAGATTTTTGTTTTATTGCATTTAATGTTTGCCAGCTGTAGTGGGACAGACAAAGAAAATGGACTTCCTTATATAAAATCATAACCAAGGTATCACACACCTGAACTCTGGCCTAAAAAAAAAACGTTTTTCTCACAGCAACAAAGGACAGATGAAATGTAGTCTGGGTTCTTTGAAACAGCGCAAAATGACATTTTTAAGGCTCAGCCTGACTTATTGAAGAATCTGTCATATTCTCTGCCCTTTTTTTCCAAGGAATCATGGTCATTTCTTTCTATAATAATAGTTGGTATGAAGAATGTAATACCCGTACGTTGACTAACACTAGTTGCTCATGTTGATAATGTCATGTTAAAAAAACATTACATGTTTCTTTTTGTCTGAAGTATGTGGGAATAATTCATGGCTGCTTTCTGTGCTGTGTACCATAGAACGGTTTTATGGTACAGCCATAACAGCCAGATATTAGCTTGAGGGACTGGACACAATGTTATTTGTTTTTTATGGAATATCAACTGATACGATCTTGTAATGAAATTTTCATACTAAAGTCTGGCATTCTCGTTGCATCCATTTTTTTTTTATTTACAAATATACACTCCAAAAAGTAACATTTAAAAGGAAAACAAATCAGTGTGATTTGTGTCTTTAGCCCCAAAAGGAAAACAAAGTGCCTATTTTTGAATTGATCTTCATGAATAGATTAAGATGCTGTTACCTTGTCGGCAAATTACTGGATTTTGAAATAATGTTATGGAAATCAAATTTTATAAGCATTCCACATTTTATTTTTTTGAAGGGGGGTTTGATTATGCTCTTTCACAGAGAATGTAAAACATTGAATTTATATTTCAATGTTTATATGCCCTGTTATTTGCGCTTGCCCTCCTCTGCCTCCCACGAGCCATGCACGTCCTGGGATTGACTGGGAGAGAGAAACAACAATTGGAACTGCATGACGCCATGTTTTCTGACAGGGAAACATCTTGCCTGTGTTGCTTACAGTAGAACATGGGCACAACGCCTTCCCTCAATAGACACTGGAAATAAATATTCTTTATTAGATGACCGTGTCTGAGTTCTTCTGTTTGATGCAAAAAAAAAAAAAGGTTTTCTTTGTTACTGTACTACATTTTGTCGTGTTGCTTTAGTTTGAAAATAGGATTTATATTTGTAAATGACCAGTTATACTATTTTATTGTTTATTGTAATCAGGGTCTGCATGAGAACTTGTGCAAAAAAAAAAGGTAACGTAGCCCTTTGACATTATGTTATGTAATGATGTTATATCAGGGCACTTGATATGACCCAAATATAAATGTTTGTGTGGTACTTTTAAGGGAGTAATTCAGTGTATTGGTACTTTACCTCACTGGGATGATGCAGTGGCGGCAGTGGGCGGTTTGCAAATCTGACACTAGATGTTGCTGTAACGCGGCTTTCATGTAATCTAGGTTTAAAAAGTCAAATAACTAGTACATATCCAGCGACCTAAAATCCGTATACTTTATATTTTACTCTCTTACTATTTGATCTTTTCCATGTTGTGTACTAAAGATTTAAAAAAATGAAGGGGAAGGTAACGTCACGTTGCTGGAGCAAGCCGCCATATTTGCAGGACCACGCGTCGCGTCGACCGTGACCGTCGCTCGGCGTTTTCTGAGTTAAAAAGATTTCGTATAGTTCGGCCATAACGCGATTGAAAGGGGTGATCCTGTAAAAACGGCGACCGGAGCCCATAGCAGCCACCAAACTTCCCACTATTCCCAATCTTTTGAGCAAGTTATCATTTTAGACTCTTAGCAGCTAGATAACATTGTTTTGTGTAAAAATAAAATAGTTCTAATAATAATATATTCTTACTGTTAAACAAAAGCTTAACAAAACGAGTTGTGTGTTGTTGAGCTGTTCGTGATTGGCCCACTCAGCAGTACGTTATCTAGCCACGAGGCTTTGTTTATCCCTCATTTGCACTGTGACCTGAGCTGAATGACCCTGGTTTGGGTAAAACTTTGGAGGCGATTATCTCAGAAACACTGAGATAACACAACCTTGTCATTAACAAGTCATAGCTTTAGAAACATTTGCTTGATTTGCACAAGTGACCCCTTGTTTGGAAGCTCTGATTCTCCACTTTCAAATTATACAAAAAAAACGCGGTGGGGCATTGTGATTTGCGCAAAACGTAAATATGGCGGAGATATGGGCGGAGCTCGTCAGTCTGGCGTCAAAAACGGATCGCCCGCCATGTAAGTGGTTATATTATATTATATTATATTATATTATATTATATATTATCTGTCCAATTTAACCGTCATAAATAAAAAACAAGTCATTTTGCGGCGCAAACAACCTTTCAGTCACAAGGTAGGAGCTGCAATCATTCAACTTTCGCAAATGAAAATGAAGAAGTGCAAATTTGGGAAGTGCAAAACTTCATTTCATGAGTTGTGTTGTCCATTTAAATGCCTTTTAACTGATCAAATTGACTGGGTGGGCTATGATCTCCAAAATATAACTCTCATGAATGAAACCAAGTTATTTAGAGACATAAACAACTTTTCAATGACAAAATACATATTGCAATCACTTTTTGGCCGACGAGCACTTTTTGGCGCAACATCGAAACAGGGTTGCCAGGTCCAAAAGTCGAAAAACCAGCCCAAAAACGATCAGTGTGATGCGCGAATTCCGATTTTTCGCCGACAAAATTACATTTATTTATATTCATATTTATAGATATTCTTTATGTAATTTGCATGCAAATTAGTTCAACCCATCCCAACCGACACTTTGAAAGCAGCCAAATTCCGCGGGAAGACCGCGGACTTGGCAACACGGGTACGGAAGTCAAGCTGTCGTACGCACACGTCACAAGCCAATAACTTTCGGAGGCTCTGATTGGTCCCGGGGCGGTCGTGTGACCAGCGTGCGAGCGGAGGTTTAATCGGCAAAAACCGGACGTTGTCGCCAGTTTGAGCGGAACGGAGATAACAAGACGGCGCGACGCGTTGCTTTTATATTAATACAGAAAAACCTTTATTATTTAGAAGTTAAAATGTTTTTATTACTTCTCTGCGTCACGATGTCGTTTGTTCCCGTCGGTTCGACTGCCGAGAGGAATGATGCGCCGATTATTGGTAACTCCAACTTGACGACTACGTATTTACGCTAATGTGTTTATTTTACTACCTGTGTATGGTTCAAACTAGCTTTACATACTGTATTTATATTACAGTTTTAAACTATTGTTTCACACAATGTGTTGATTCCACAAAACAACGTCACAAAATAGGTCTCACAATGATAATGAATGTTATTATTATTATTATTATGACGTGGTGTTTTCCTCTTCCAGGCGTCCTGGCGCAGGACTTGTACCAGCCTGCGCCGGGCAGGAGCTCCTACATCGCGGCCTCCTATGTCAAGTTCCTGGAGTCGGCGGGAGCCAGGGTCGTGCCCGTCAGGTAGGCGTGTTTTCCAGGAGCTGTGACAAACAGACGGACAGACGTTGATCGATGGAACGCTCCGGAACTTTGACAAAGTTATTTTCCTTTCCTACAGGATAAACCAGACGGAGAAGCAGTACAGGGCACTCTTCAACTCCATTAATGGGTAATCACGTTGCAGAGATTTGTCATTACTTTCATTCAAAGCATTTAGGGTAAATGTGACGTATAATAGAAAAATTGAAACATTATTGTCACCGGTAAAACGTCATTGGATTGGTCATTACTATAGGGAATGTGAAGCCGAAGTCACGCTTGAGGGATCACTTTAGCAGACGCTTTTATCCAAAGCGACTTACAATTATTCAAACACCGACGGACGCAGCCATCAGGAGCAATTAGGGGTTAAGTGTCTTGCTCAAGGACACTACAGCATGCTAGCAGGAGGAGCCTGGGATCCAACCAGCAACCTACCATCCCCTTGCTCTGCATTTATCTGTTAAAATGCAACTTAGAAATGTTGTTCAGTGAAAAACGGCCACCGAAAATCTTGCATCCATCTTGTGTGAAGCCTCTACCCTTCTTTTTCTCCTCCCTTTCTTAATTTCTGTAAACTTACTATATTTTAGCTATTTCTCTATGTGTTTGAATGGAAGTAAACCTCCAAAAATGGCGACTGGAGTCCATATCAACTCATAGCAACCGTCAAACTTCACATTCTCTGACTGGTTTCTCATTGGATTTTGTATAACGATAGAGAAAAAAAATATTTTATTTCACCTCAAGTGCTTTTTTTTTTTTAAGTTATAGTACTGCCTAGCACCTGTAATTCTAGTTTATTTTTGTACGTAATTGTTTGCGTTGATTCATTGTTCTCACGTCAACAGCGTCCTTTACCCAGGTGGAGGGGCCGATATCGTCTCATCTGGTTACGGGAGGGCTGCGGGAATCTTTTATAAACTTGCTGTAGAGGTAATCCTGCGTTTTATGGAACAGTATAACCAAACATTTATCACTTGAGTTATTTTTAAATCCTCATGTGTTTTTACTTCTACACCGTTCCAGGCCAACCTCAGGGGGGACTTCTTCCCGGTGTGGGGAACCTGTCTGGGCTTTGAGGAGCTCACCTACCTGACCAGCGGGAAGGTGCTTCTCTCACACACCAACACCAGCGGCGTGTCGCTGCCTCTCAGCTTTACCAATGGTAAAAATATATATACTATATATGTATGTATATATATATATATATATATATATATATGTATGTATGTATGTATGTATATATGTATGTATGTGTATATATATATACATGTTGTTGATTTGCAGTGTTATTGTGGACATTTTTGATTTCAGTGCTTTGCTCCAATATTATCAACAATGCACAAATACAACATGGCTGCAAACAAAGACACTTCCATTAAAGCCGGTGAAGTAAATGTGTCAGTAATTTAGTTATTATTATATATATTCTTTTTGATCGCCCCTTAACTTATTTGGGCTCCCCTCCAGAATCCCGTGCCAGCAGGATGTTCAGCGGTTTTCCGGCGTATCTACTGGAAGCCATGGGAACCAAGCCGCTCACAGAAAACTCCCACTCATGGAGTATCACAACAAAGGTAGGGGATCAGTAGTCCAACGACCTGACACCAGGGAAGCGCCGCTAACACTTCAAATTATATTATCGTATATATTCCAATATACAGACACACTTTAAACCATGTGGCTTCCTAAAATACATATTTTAGACTTGCCTTGAGCTTTGTGGCCATTTAAGACGGTCATAGACAAGAGTATGTTAATGTATTACAACTATAATACAAAGCTAGGGCCTTATTTTATTGAAACAAAATGATAATATTCAATAAAGAAGGATAACTTGAGCAAATTTAAGGGGAATATTAAACTAATGTTAGAAATGTTGCGATAAATGTAATTTTCCACCAGTCGAGCTGAGGAAAATTAACTGTCTGACCAGAATAAGTATGTTCCAAAGTCATCATCAAAAGATTTTATGCAATAGATGATACACATTTATTATTACACAATGACAAGGAACATTGCACTTGAGTCATTGGATCAACTTGGAAAAATGCTTTTGTGTCATAAATCAATTTGTTTTATGTATTCTCAATTTAAAATGTAGAAATGAAGATGCATATTTCAAGTTAAGAACAGCAAAAGGATATATTGGTTCAACAAATTAAATGATCGAATGACTCCAGTCCAATTAGTGCACTGTTATAAAATAATAATAAAGCATCATGAAAGGGCACTTTACACAAAAAAGTTTTGCAGGTTATACTATAATAGTGGCATAAAACTAACAAAATAATTACATTAACTCTTCAACTAAAATGCCTCGATCCTGACGGCCCTATAGTGGTTCTGTCAATTACAGGCTATATACTTATATATACTATTGTATTATGTTTACTTAAAAACAAAACAAAAAACAGTGTAGCGTGTATGGCCTGACCTCACACACACACGTCTCATTTCAGAACTTCAATGATAACCCAGAGCTGAAGGTGTTTTACAAAGTTCTGTCCACGAACACGGACGGAAGGACGGAATTTGTGTCCACGGTGGAAGGTAAAAGAAGGCGATGAGTCACATGACCCCATCCAAGGGGCCGACCTCCCGTTCAGCGTGCTCCCTCCGACCCCCCACCTCTCTGCAGGGTACGACTTGCCCATCTACGGGACCCAGTGGCATCCAGAGAAGAACGCCTTCGAGTGGAAGAGGCCCTACATCGCCCACTCGCCCTCCGCCGTCAGGCTCACCTTCTTCATGGCCGACTTCTTCGTCAGCGAAGGTGGGGCTGCCGCGCAAACCGTGGACCTTGAAGCCCATTTTGGCAAAAATCTGGGTGTAGAATAGCATGAAAACCGCTCTGCTTTTAAATGTTAAGCCTTAAAAAAATCCATCAAATCTTAATCAGGAAGGTAACAATATAGTCACGTGTTTTGTTGTATTTTGAACATGTGATATCAAATTTTTTGGAGAATGACTTTTTTTTTTTATTTCCAGTTCATCAAGAGCATAACATTGGCCAAAGCAGGTCGTTTGTAGGAAGCGACGCAACTTCCTGTTTCTAGCCTTTTATGTTAATGTGGATGTGAAAATGCACGGTTGCCACCATTTCTTTTTCCGTTTGGGTGTGACAAAGATATTGAGTTTCTCATTTTTAAAAAGGAGATTTTACTTTTTTTTTCTCTGAAAAGTTTGCCCATTGAACTACATTTAAGTCAGAAGTTGCAGCAGAGTGGTATGTTTCTCAGTCGCAAAGGGTTCAGCGATGTTGAGCAGTTGTACAAGATGGGAAGAAACATTTTAAAAAGGTCTGAATTGAAATATATAGACAAATACCAGCCCAATTTGTATTTCATTTATTTGCTTCATTTACCTTGAGCTTGAACTTTTTTGTTGTAAGCTGGAAATCACACGAAGCAGCCTTGCTATCAGCAAACTGTAAACAGGTTTGTTGTTGTTGTTGTTGTCCTTTCCCTTCACAGCCAGGAAGAGTTCCCACACATTCGACAGCGAGGAGGAGGAGAGGAACGCATTGATCTACAACCACAGACCCGAGGCGGCCGCGCCCAAATCCATCTTCGAGCAATTATACTATTTCTGATTTTTCTTTCCACAAGTTCAGTTTGACTGACACTTTGTAAATACGGGACGACGCTTGAATGTTTACAGATAATCCAACCAATCAGAGCAGATGCGGGGGGTTGAGAAGGAGAGACGGGAGTGCACGGAGCCGCAGCCAGGAACACACAACATACCTATTTTACTTTTCTTGTAGGTTTTAGGTTTTTAGGCTGCTAGGTTTTTAGTGTATTTCTTATTTAAATTATTATTGTAATTTTTTTTTTTTTACAGTGATCAAGAGTCATATAAAAGATAAATAATCCTGTCTCGTGCATGGTGTCGCACAATTTCTGGTGTCAATTCCCACTTGTGTTTTCGTGACAAAAGGTAGTTTGGAGTCCCGACAGACTGCTCTGGGATTCCTCCTGGTGAGAGATCTTGTAATGTGTGACCCACCCCCGGCGCAGACCAGTCATGTAGTTTGAAACCACAACGACTTAAACATTCCTGATCACAAGACAGAAGGTTGTGTAGTGTGAACTGCACTGTGATCTGACCACTTTGAAAGTGGTGTAGTGTGTCCACGGCTTAACTCTGCACCACAGTAAAGTCATGCAGTTTATTTGTAATTTAGACACAAGCAACATTTGAGAAACTGACATTTATTGGTCATTTATCAACGGTCATGCAGATGTTATGACAACATTGTTCAGAACAACTAGAACAGTCCATGACGTTCAGAAAATAAACTGCATGACTTTACTGTGGTGCAGAGTTAAGCCGTGGACACACTACACCACTTTCAAAGGCACATTTGTCATACCCAACACACTGGTGTAAAGTAACATAGTAAAAATACTTTACTGTACTTAAGTATTTTGGGGAGTATCTGTACTTGAGTTATTCTATTTCTTTTGGGTTTTACTTTTACTCTTGATATATTTCCCCTGAACTCCTTCATTACTCGCGACAAGATGGAACAGGAGGAGAAAGTGAAGCCAGTTCTCGCCATTTCTCACTTTTGATGCCTATATGGCATTAATACTTATTTGTATGTTTAATATCAGTTTTAGACTTTTTCTCAAGTAATATTCACATGAGTGACTCACTTTTACATGAGTAT
>NC_137206.1:25750705-25755705 GCF_960531495.2 Zeus faber | reverse complement strand
GCCGGTGCCGGTGCCGGTTAACCCTCGTCCTCGTTGTCATCCTCCAGCCGCTCCTCGAACACCTTGTCTGGCAGCCGGAAACACTCCTCGAAGAAGTTGACGAGCGAATGGCTGAGGTGCTGCCGCGTGGCCTCGCCGTGCAGGAAGTGGCCTTCGTCTGGGTAGATCTGCAGTTCGAATCACCACACACATGCACTTTCTCAGAGCAAATTCGGGAGCAAAGCATTTGTTGGTAAATGGGGTGATGGGCAAACATGGCACTTTTAAATGAGAAATGGAGGAATGGAAATGGAGGGACGGATGAACAAAGGTTTTTGACCAGCTTCACCACAAAGGCTGTTCTTAATAAAAAGTTTGTCATTTATGTATTGACAGACATTTGTCATAGTCGTTGATAAAATCGTTCAATATTTTGTCAGGATGACAGAAAATTTAAATTTAAATAAAAAAACGTTAAATCAACACATTCCACCACTTTGAATGACAGGCATGTCCAGTTAAATGGGAAGACACGGGCATTTGAATTTAGTCCAAACACTCAAATGATTATTTTTCTGGCGCTGCCCTGCGATCCCTCCACACACCACGGTCACCTGACCAACTCTCTCGTCTCCAAGTGTTCATCTTTGAAATTTGGCTCTCGCATCCAGATTGGAGTAAAGGTGGAGAAGTGGAGGCTTTTACTGTGATAACTTCACCCTGTGTCTCACTCACTTCTTCTCATCTGAGAATTTTGGGCCAAACACAGTATATCCTGGAATTTCCAGTTGCATTATGGGTTAAAGGTCAGTGATTCCCAAACTCGCCAGAGATGACAGGAGGGGTCGCGAGGCCTCGGGAGATTTGAGGCGGACGTCTCCTAACAGTCAAATAATGGTTCAAAAAATCCACACGAGCGTTGGTTCAAACTTACATTGAATTGATTGTGGTGTGTGGACATTTGTGTGTGTGAGCGCGTGCCCTGGAAATAACCCACCTCTCGGCCGACAATAACGCCCCACCCCAACGCACGGCGTCGTAACAGGATCAGCGCGGAGTATTAATGCGCGACTCCTGAGAAGGTCTGATAGTCACATTATGTGGAATGAAGGCTTTGTTAGGGAGATAATCCTCGGCCGGTGTGGCCCCCCACCGGGAGCCCCGCCCTTCCAAAGTATTTTTTTTGGAGGTGGGGCTCCGAGTGGCAGGGACATAAGGGGACCACAGTGCCACTCACCTGTAAAGTGTAGTTGGCCTTTTCATTGATGAGCTGAGTGATGAATTTAGCGGTGTGCTGAAAATGGACCTTTTCTGCAGTGGGGGAAGGAGGAGAGTCGTGGGAATAAATGTTACAAGGTTGATTTCATACATCACATTTCTGGAACAAACTCCCAGAAAAGTGCTACAACTCTCACCTCTTTTAAAACAAGGCTTTTCTGTTTGCCGCTGCCTTTTATTAAACCAAATATTAATTTGTTTCACTGCATGATTCTATGCATTCTATTTCTTAACTTTACAATAAGTTCTTCTTTTTATAATGTGTTTCTTTTGAAGTTTGTCTGATGTTTTATTTGAAGCACTTTGAATCGCCTTGTTGAAATGTGAATACCAGTTATCGGGGAATAGGAGAAGGAAAAGAGAGCGGTTCTTTAGGGATAGGACATCGCCTTGATGAGGAAAAACGCTATTCAGGGAATAGGTGAAATAATTGTTAACAAAGAGTAAAACAAGGTTTCTTTGATTCATTTCTTGCACTGAACTATAACTTTCATGCATTCTATTTGTTCTATTTATTGTTATGCATTCTATGTATTCTATTTATTGTTATGCATTCTACAACAACACCGCAATATTTTTGTCTGATTTTCCTAAATAGTCGATGCAAATGACAGTCAGTATAATTTTCAAGTCATCAACCGTTAGGGCATAATTCAAATGTTATTGAACAAACCTCCCAATGATAACAATATTTTTTTCAAAAATAAAAAACTCAAAATGCACTGTTCCAAATTATTATGCACAACAGAGTTTCAAAACATTTCATAGGTTGTAAAGAACTGAAAATGGTGATTTGTTGAATTTGCAGCATTAGGAGATCATGTTTACTGCAATCAAAAGCTATTCCAATCAAAAACATCTTAACAGGCCAAGTGTGGTGGACCAAGGGGGCGTGGCCAAGCCGCTGCTGCAGACAGGTGGTGCAGTCTCCCATCCCTCGGCCACTCAGCTGCTGGGGATCAGCCTAATCAGCGGAGGGACTCCGCCTGATGTGTGTGGGTGTGTGTCCGGGTCCCCCCGCAGTAGGATGGGCATGTAGGCAAACCAGCCAGAGGGACACGAACCAGCACGGACGGCTGGAGATACCCAGATATCGCAGAACTATTTATATGGGCCTGCGAGCCCGCAGTTTCATGCCACCTTTTGTTCAAGAGACTTGTAAATAAACATGCCAACTGGCGCTGTTTCACCTCCGCCTGCCTCCTCTTCCTCAGTCCCTGCTTAGGTGCCACTTGTGAACGATCATTCTGGCTGAGGGCCAGTGAATGAGGAAGAGGCCTTCTTAATAATGTGGAATGTCCTTCTTAAGTAGTTTACCTTTAATTGGTCTCACCTGGCAAACTAATTATCACAGGTGTTTATGACACTTAAATCCAATTTGCATAATAATTTGGAACGTGGTGTAGGTCCTTTTATAATGTGTTTCTTTGCACTTTGTCTTAATGCTTTTGATGTTTCTATGTAAAGCACTTTGAAATGCCTTGTTGTTAAAATGTGCTGTATAAATAAACTTGCCCTCGACAGGTTTTAATGACAATACAGACTCGAAAAGTCGTAAACGGTTGACTGTCAATCTGCTCCCCACCAGCATTCCTCACCTCAGGGGGCGCGGCCCCGGGTGGGTCACTTGATATGCCCACAGGGTCATGGGACATTGAAACAGTATATTTATTGATATATATATATTTAAAATATTTAGTCTAATTGGTTTGAAATATGTTGTCATCGTTCCTATATAATCCATTTGGAGCTCCCTACTCTATGACATCATAACAGTCGCCCATGCGATACTCACATACGCATGAAATAGTTTCCTAAAATGCGATATGGGAAAGTATCTGAAACTACTGTCAGAAATATTCTTATTTAGCCTCAATGCTTAAAGGATTAAATGTGAATGACACTACATTTGATTCTTGAATTAGTGAAGCATGAGTGAAGTTGGGGGTGAAAAGATCACATTCTCCAGATGAAGAGATTTTTGGGACCTAAAGACCCCAAAAATAATATATAATAGGGATATAACAGGGATAATAACCCCTGATCCAGACTACTAGATTGGGGTGAGTAGAACATAATGATGTCTTCCATTTTTATCTAATATGTATTGGGGGTGTTTGTTCTCTGATACTGCTTTTTTCGTTACTCTCGGTTTTGGCTCAGCGGCCCGCAGCTTTCCAGTGTCCCCCCGCCCCCATTTGGGTTTCCTCCACTCACCGTCCGCCGTCGGGTGGATGATGAGGAACTTCTTGTCGCTGAACTGAGAGGCTCGGTGCCCCAGGTTGCTGTTCTGGAGGGGGATTGGATCAGGACAACGGAGCCAGTCAGTTCGAAAACAACAAGGTCAAACAAAGCGACGGGGTCGATCTGCACCGGCGGGACTCAAACCTTACCGTGTACGCCCGCGGATCCGGTTTGGGCGTTCCCAGATATCGCTCAGAAAAGGCGGAGGCTTGTGGGGGAAAACAGCAGAGGAAATAAAGTTAACTTCCTCGTGGTTGATGCGTATGTGCGCCGTAGTGCGTATTCTCCCGGCTCACAGTATTTCTGCATGTAGATGTACACAAATATATTCATGATGTCTGCACCTTTTTTTTGTGCCCAGCATTAATTCCCATTTTAAAATGACACTGCGCCTGTTAGCCACACCCAAAAGCGACAGGACGCACAAAAAACAGGAGAAAAATCCTCCGTGCTGTGACAACTGACTCTACGTTCATTTACACTTTCCTTTCGCTTTAACGTCAAATACCAACATAGGGTTTGAAAATAAGATGAGAAAAAAACACGAGCAAAACGTAAAACATGCCAAAATTGACTTCCAGACATTTAATATCTAATTAAAGGAGCCGAGAGAAAAATATTTTTTTGAGTCTACCTTTGAAAGAAGCAACAGTTTTGGTCATAACCACACACACACACACACACACACACACACACACACACACACACACACACACACACACACACACACACACACACACACACAATTTTGTCCCTTTGTACCTATGGTGAATTAGGAGGCGTTACACACACACACACACACACACACAGACACACCATCCTTACACTCACTGAGAACTTTATAAGGAACACCTGTACAACTACTTAGTCATGCAATTATCTAATCAGCCAATCGTGTGGCAGCAGTGCAATGCATTAAATCATGCAGATACAGGTCATCTGCTTCAGTTAATGTTCAAGTCAACCATCAAAATGGGGAAAAGATGTTGGCACCCGACGGGCTGGTTTGAGTATTGCTGTAACTGCTGATCTCCTGGGATTTTCAGGCACAACAGTCTCTAGAATCAGTCGCTAGAAATTTGGCGCCAACAGCATGAATCCATAGAGGCACCTTCCTTGTGTCAACAGTGCAGGCTGGTGGCGGTGGTGTAATGATGTGGGGAATATTTTTCTTGGCACACTTTGAGCCTGTTAATACCAATCAATCATTGCTTGAATCCCACAGCCTATTTGAGTATTGTTGCTGACCATGTGCATCCCTTCATGGCCATGCCCATCTTCTAACAGCTACTTCCAGCATGATGATGCACCATGTCACAAAGCAAACGTTATCTCAAACTGTTTTCATGAACATGACCATGAGTTCAATGTTCTTCAGTGGCTTCAGTCACTGGATCTGAATCCAACAGAACACCTTCGGGATGTGATAGAACGGGAGGTTTGCAGCAGGAATCTGCAGCTGAAAAATCTGCAGGAATTGCGTGATGCAATCACGTCAA